>NW_026614824.1:0-105997 GCF_030052815.1 Hevea brasiliensis | reverse complement strand
TAGGGAAGGTTCATCTCTTTCATCCCTTTCTTATGTGAGTTCCACCTCAGAATCACTTGAAGTAATGGCAGTTATGGGGATTTCAAAATTAACCAGAGGAATTTCTGAGTCTATTGAATTATTAGGTGTTAATTGATGAATGGTCAATATTACACTTGTCACCATGGACAAAATGATCAAGTGTGGATAACCAAAAGTACTAAAATTGAGTGCGGATGTCCTCTGTTGTCGGTTGTCGATTCTTGCCCTTGACTATTGGCGAGACTAGAGGCTCATACAAGGAATCGAGATGGATGACATCTATGGATGGTTCATCGGGTGATTCTTCAATTTTTATTGGTTTTCAATAACTTGGTGAAGACCTCTGTGATTCTGGACTACCTTCATTTTCCGATTTTACGATCAAACATTTGATCGAAGCATACTCCTCATCGAATCGTCCATCCATGAGGGCGTCTTCCTCATAACCCAAGCTGCAATGACCAACCTTACGGATAGCGGTATTGGCTCGACAATCCCTTGCAATGCGACTCTAACCCCTTGCCCTCTTAATACCCATTCCTCAACATCACCTTGGCTACCATAGTCATAGCCCCTTCATTTCTTGAGATGGTTTCTTGTAATTCAAGAACACGAAAGAGCTTTCCAATGAATCTCGCAGCCTTCCACATAAGGAAGTGCTTGTGGCTTGTAACCAAAGATGGCTTCCTCCCCTTTCACAGTGATAATTTTGCCGTCCATAATGTATTTGATTTTTTGATGCAAAGTCGAAGGAATGGCATTCGCTAAATGGATCCAAGGCCTCCCCAGCAACATAGTGTACACAGGTTCGATGTTCATCACTTGAATGTGGCGTTGAAGGTGCATGCGACAATTTGGAGGCAAGTCAATGTCTCCCAAAGACTTATTCTTGTACCGTCAAAGGCTCTTACCACCATAGCACTTTGGCGTATATTTGAATCCAACCGACCTAGCCAAGGTGGCATTAGGCAGTACATTGAGCGCGGATCCATTATCAATAAGGACCCTGGCCACTATGCAACCTTTACACTTAACTGTCACATGTAGGGCCTTAGTGTGCGCTAAGCCTGCAGGGTCTATCTCTTCTTCTAAGAAAGTGACAAAACTGGATGCCTGAATTTGTCCTACTATCTTCTCGAACTGCCCCGGTGTGATGTCGAGGTTCACGAATGCCTGATCCAGAATTTTCTGCAGGACTTAACGGTGCACCTCTGAGCTCAGAATTAGGGACAATAGTGAAATTCGAGCAGGCGTCTTTCTTAACTGTTCCACTGTAACACCCCTATTTGTATAGCCTGGTATATTTCACTGTTCCGGTGACCGGTGTCAGTCCGGACAATTAAGGGGATTAGAACCATACTTAAGACAACTAGAGAAGCCATAAACACAAATAATTAGTAATGTTTAATTAGTTAACTATAAATAAGAAAAATAGAACATAAGAGGTTAAACGAGCCGAGAGTCACAGCGATGGGTGACCTCCTCGGGAACGACTGCGAAGTCATTTTAAACTCAAATTTCGAACCGTAAAATGTGACGCTGCGGTCCTTAGGACCCTTATAAACATAATGGAAAAAAGAAAATCACGAAAAAGAACTGTTAAGTCAGTTAATTAATTAGGTCGTGAGCCTAAGAAATATGGAATTATTTGCAAATCGGATGAGCCTACGAGGGGCAATTTGGTCAATTGACCCGAGCTAACTCGACCTAATATCGAATAAAATCAGAGAAAAGAAAACTTGAGATTGAGAATTAAATTAAAGAACTAATAGAAAAATAAATAGAAAAAAAGAAGAAGATGGAAAAGTCAAAGGTGATGACATCATGAATGATGTCATAAAGAAATTAATTAAGTTATTTATTAATTAGGAATTTTGTGGTCTTTCATAATTAAAATAAATAAAGAAAAATGGTCAATAATGACCAAAGGAAATGTGTGGGAATTGTTAGAATGGAAGTCAAATTCGTAGGTCAAATGGTCATGCTGCTGGCAGCATGACCAAACCAACTTTGAAGGACTAAAACGGAAATTTTACAAGTTCAATTGATATGCCACCAATTGGAGATGAAAATAGATATAAAATAGCACAATTTTCATCAAGGAACCATGGCCAAAAACTGACTAAAACTTGGTGAACCAATTGACCAAAGTGAAATGAGAGCAGCGGCCATCGCACCAAATGACCAAATGAGCAGAATCGTTCATAATTCGAGCTAGACAGGTTAAATTGACCTGAAATTTTACCAAAAATTAGATAAGATATAGATCTAAAACTTTCATGAAGAACACCAACCCAAATTATGCCATTAACTCATTCAAATTATTGAGCAAATTTGAGTTACTGTACCTGCAAAACTGCAGGATTGCCATTTGAGTAGTAATGTTTGAATGGCTATAACTCTCTCTAGAAAACTCTGATTTAGGTGATTCTTAAACCGATGGAAACCTAAGACATAGTAGAACATTTCATATGAAGAAAGTTAGACCAAATTATGAACTTAACTTGATCAAATTACTGAACAAATTTGGATAAAAAACCTGCCAGAACCATAGTTGCAGTATGAACAGTAACTGTATTTTGGCTATAACTTGAGCTACAAAACTCCGATTGGGGTGATCCAAAAATGAGAATACACTTAAGACAATAAGGAACATTTTCTATGAAGGAAGTTTTACCAAATTCCAACAGTAGGTTGACCAATGGAACAGTGCAACTTCGGAGCACCAAAACTGAAAATTGGCAATTTTGCCAAAATGACCTAAGCTTTGAGAAAATGACCAAAACCAACAAGTTTAGTGACCAAAATGTGGTATGTAGGTGAAGTTGGAATTCCCATACCTATTAAGCCTTAGAAAGTCAACTATTTGACTTGAATAGTGCAGTGAATAGTAACCCGAAACACAAAATTTAAAGAACGTCGAATTTAGCACATTAAAGCTAGGTAATTGTGAAGCTAAATTTATTTTGGATTTATGTTAAGTTCTAATACTGAAACATTGTAAAATTGTGTGTTTTAGTTGAAAAAAATATCAGGAAGGAACCCGAGGAACCGAGTCGAGGCTAAGGGACGACTCGCTTGAGGTTTGTGCACAATAAACCCTATTTAAGCATTTTATCCTTGAAAAATTGATTTAGTACGCATTATGAATTTATGAACTTTTGTGTTGCCACCTTGTGATCAAATTGTAACTTTGGAAATTGATTTGATTTTTGTATGCAATAGTTGAATGAAATGTTTGAAATGGATTCTTGATTCACACTTAGCATGACAGTTACTTATTATTCCTCGTCCATTTATGGGGTTGAGATCGTTTATTTTCCTCCCTCTCTGGCTTGCCAGTTGAGGTTGTAGATCGGATGAGTACTCATTAGCTAGCTAGCCACCTCCCTCATTGATTTCGATTAATGGGGTTGAGATTGCTTTGTCGTGGTGTACAACACGGCATTGATCGGAAATTTTGTGTCATTGCTTAAGTTGTGTATGACTTTGGCAACACTGTGTTTATGAAATTGTTTGACTAAACTGTGTTTAATAGATTATTTGACAAAATGATGTTATTATGAACTTTAATATTTATGAAATGTGATTGAGAAACATTTAAATTGTGTTTGGCAATGAATGATTTATTTATTGCATTTTAATTTTTTTTTTATTGTGCACCACTGAGTATTTTTATACTCAGCGATAGCTTATTTTGCTGTCGCAGATAAGAGCAAGGAGAAAGCAGCAGAGTGAGCTGCTGTTAAATCGAGGACTACTCTGATCATTTTGTACGGGTATTATTTTATACCCTTGTAGATAATCTTGATGTAAATATAGAAATGTTATTTGTATCAATGTAAGTTGAGCAGTTGTAAATAAATTGTAACAATATTATTTTGGATTCTCTTCTGTAAATTTAATATCTGTTCATATGAATTTTCTGCTTTATGCTTTGTGAATGGAAATATTAAATATTTTGAGATGATTGAGTCATTGAAGGTTGGGAGTTATGAAATATTTTTGAAAGTGCTTTTTACAGGTCTTTGAAGAACTGGTTTCTCAAAATACAGAGGGAACTCTGTCAAAATTTTTATAAAATTTGCGGCAAAATTAAAATGGACAAAAATTTTTATTAGTATTTAAACTTGAATAAATGATTTTAAATTCTTATCAAAATGCTCACCACTTCCAAAATGTAAGAAAATTGTTTTAAAATCCCTTGTAAGGTACTTAATGAGTTATCGGTAGGTGAAGTTCGATAGTTCATTAATATCATGTTATGCCTTACAGAGGGGTAAGGTGTGACATCCACCACGTCGTACTCACTTTGCTTCATTATTTGAAGCAATAGTTCCTCCTCTTCTTTTGGACTGGCAGGTTCTTCCTTCTCCGCTTTTTTAGCCTCTTCTTCCGTATTTTCCCGTGGCTCTCCCATTTTTACTTTCCCTCTCTTCTTTTCCTTTTCCTCATTCCCATAACACCTCCCACTTTGGGTTATAAACTCAACTTCCTGCTCATGTGGGGAGAACTTTGTGGTAGTGATTGGTGAGGTTAGATTGGGGAGTAGCACCGCTAGAAGGTCTAGCGTAAATCATCTTGAAGTACTCGTGAGGAGCGAAGCACGGTTTAGGAGGTATTGAAGGTGAGGCAAGGCTAGGAGCTGGTGTACTGCTTGATGCTCCTTGGGTGAAGACTTGGAAATTATAATTCCAAGGTATGGCATGGGTGTTCGTGACGGGAAGCTGAGGCGGGGTTCGGATAATTGTTACTGGTGTGACGATGCTGGGGCTGAGAAGGTGATTCTGTGTTTAGAGGTGGAGGCATTTTGGCCGAATCGGGCCGTGTTTACTCCTCCTCCATCTTCGACCTGGTTTGGCATGTTATGACTTTGAGGACAAGAACTTCAACCTCTTGCTTAAATTCTTCACAATTTTGTAGCTCGTGGTTGTCGCCCTTCCATGTTAGGGGCATTCTCGCCTTATCCTCGAGTTACGGTGCTTGAGGGTAGAGGTAACCTTCCTTCACTGCCATTCTAAAAATTTCCTCAAAGTGAGGAATCAGTTCATCTACCTCCGGGGTTGACCCTTCTCCTTCTGACTCTATTATGTTCACACCGTTGCCCGTACCATGATTGGGCAATGGGTTTGAGGTAACATTGGGGAGGGAACCATTCCCTTCAATCTTTAACCACCCATTCTCGACAGGGCGTGCACTCTCCTCCGAGTGCCCGCAATTGTCGGTCGAGTGTCCCTGTGCCCCTCCATGATACTCACACCGAGCAGTGGCATCATACCACCTGGGGTACGGCGACTGAATTGGGTCAAGGGGAATCAGCACTATTTGGTTTATACCGACGAGGTATCAGTATATTTCGCTAAGTGGCAGGGGGAGAGATGGATCAGGATTTCTTAGTGGTCTCGGGTTATTTTGAGGTGGTGCTGGTTGAGTAGGTGGAGGAGGTGGTCCGGTTGGTAGTTTATCGGTGGTGGATACTGTGGGCGTGGGTGAGGATAATTTGGGAAAGGGGGTGGAATGTTTGCAATGGTTTGGCCATGAGGGGGAGGATATGGCCGGTAGTTATTCTGATGAAGTGGGGAGTGATTGTTCTGCCGGGTGATGGAATGCACATCACCCTCCTTTTTTTTTTGCCAAAGCTGGCACTTTTCTTGGCAGGGTTCTCAGTCAACTCCTGCAGTCGTCCCATTCTTAAGTTGGCTTCTATTCTCTCACCAGCTTGGATGATGTCCGAGAAACTATTGGAAGTGTTTCCAATCATCAAATTGAAGTATGGAGCCTTCAATGTCTCAATGAACAGGGAGCAAAGCTCGTTATCGATGAATAGGAGGATATACGCCGCTTTCTCTCCATCTCTGGGCATATTCTTTGAAGCTTTCCCTGTCCCTCTGCACCAAGTTTTGGAGATCTCTCCTTATGGGGGCCACGTCGCAGTTGAACTTGTATTGCTTCAGGAAAGCATCTGCCAAATCTTTCTAGGAGCGCAATTTGCTCCTGTCCAACTGAATACACCATCTCAGGCCGGCTCCGAAGAGACTCTCATGAAAGAAGTGAACTAGGAGTCGATCGTCCTCTGTCAGGGCAGACATTTTGGCAATATAAGTGGCCAAGTGAATGCGAAGGTCTGAATTCCCAGTGTATTTGTCGAAGTCCGGGACCTTGAACTTAGGCGGCACCACCAAATCAGGCACCAATCTCAGCGACGCCACATCAACTGAACCATACATGTTCAGTCCCTCTATTACTCTTAGTCTCTCTTCTAGAGCGGATAGCTTCTCATTTTCTCTCGTCTTATTTTCTCCTCCCACTGTAAGAGATACTCCCCCAGTTGGGAAATGAGGGGTGGAATGAATTGGAGGGATCAAGACTGAAGGGTATGGTTCGGCATTCGAGATAGCCGGATAATAGGGGAAAGATGGGTCATTGTTCAGTGGGGCCGGATTGACGGTGATTATCGGATCCGGGATCGATGGCTGGAAGGTGAAAGAGGTTGAAGCATGATGAGAATCAATCATTTTAGGAGGTGGAGGAGGTAGCGGTAAGTTAGGCTCTGAAGCAGGCTTATTATGGGACATTTCCCTCATTAGTCTCATGAGCTCCGAGACTTGGTCTTTTAATTCGAAAACCTGTCCTTGTAGGTTCTGGACTTGTTCCTGGTTCCTGGTCTTCCATTAGCCTTCTTATTCGTGATCTTGTTAAGTACACTCGTCTGGGTTGAACTGCGTGTCTGGTCAGGCTTGCTTTGTTTGAAGCAATGTTGATTTTCTGCAGGAAGTAAAAAAAGGAAATTTTTCAATGAATTTTAAATTAAAAATTAAAAGGGTCCTGGTGTGGACAAAGGATACGGTGGCATCTGAGAGCCAAGAGTGAAATCTACAGAAGAATAATTGCATCAGTTTTATCATGGCATCGTTCCATAGTCCGACGGTGAATGACTGGATTGAATGCGCATTTATGGTACTTGTCCATATGGCGCATCCAATTTTTCGCATAACCCTAGCGAGGGGGTTCCTACGGGAGTCATACTATTCATTCACAATTTTGCTAAACAATGGGCCAAAGTTGTTCCATTAATCGAATAATTCATACATGGCATACTTTACATTGGCCTAGGCTCAAGAAGGTTCTTTATAATGTAATGACACTTCCTTAGATATTCATAGAGCCTTTCTTCTTGTCTGGCGAGGTCGAATATTTTCAGGGCATATTCGGATTCAGGCAAGAGTTCTTGTTTCCCTTGTGCTATCATTTTCTCCAGCTGGTTAACATTCTCTTTTAGCTCTTGATAGAGAGCGGCTTGTCTTTCTTTTTCCTTTCTTTCTTTAGCACATTCTTTCAGAATATTGTTGATAAGCTGTGCCTGCTCCTTCAGTTCAAGCTTCTTCTTTTTGCTTTCTTGTTTATACTCTTCCATGAGTATTTCCTGATATTTCATTTTCTCCTGAAGCTTGCTATTCTGTACTTCTGCTTCCTTCACTGTAGCCTGGAGAGAGCTCTTTTCCCTTTCCCATCGTATTTCTTGCTCTTCAAACCCTATCTTTTCGGTCTTTGCCTCTTCCCTGAGCCTTCTCACTTTTCTTTTGAGGATCTGCTGTTGGTCCTCTAACTGTTTTATTTGCTCTTGTAATTGCGAGTTTTCGGTATTCACCTTTTGTAGAGAATCAGCCAAATGATCACCAGCTTCTTCTGAAAGGACGTTTTGACGAGGGTTGTTGCCTTCGAATTTGGTTGGATCTGCAGTTAAGTGTTCTTGATCCCTGCCAGCCCTCCATTTAAGATAATCGCCAGTGGCACTCGGACCCTTAGGTGACCTTTCCATCATAGTGATATTTTCCCAGGATCTGCGAGCTATTTTCAGTCCTTCCTCATCATTGAGCTCATGGTAGAAATGACCTCGGTGGTATTTTTCAATGTTGATTCTGAACTGTGTTGAGCCGAACTGTCTCATTACTAATGCCGGAGTGTAACTTGTGTATCCAGTCACTCCGATTAGGGATACTGATTGATTACCCCCCGTGCTGACCAAAATGGATTGACCCGACGTCCACAATTTCCTTCAACAATAGTCATGGCTATTGAAGCTCAAAATTCGTTATTGCCACTGCGGCTCATCCTTTGGGCTGATTACTAATCTGGTCATCTTCTCGATGAGAGGCTGGTCAAGGTACCAAGTCAATCCCTTTGTCTCTATAGGACACATGTGACTGATGATCCAGAGGTATAATAATTGAGAACAGCACTTAACGGATCCTTTGCCTTGTCGTTTGCAATAGGTAAGGGTTAACAAAGTCTCTGCAAGAATTGCAAGTACCAGGTTGACTTTCTGTTTTTCTACTGCCCAGAATATTTCCGCAACGCCGCAGGTTATGATTCCCGAAGGTCCGGGGAACAAGATCAGGCCGTATATCCCCAAAGCAAGTGCCAAGGAAGCCTGCTCCCATTGTTCCTCCTGGATGTAATGATTCAACCACTTCTTGAGGTAAGTCTAATACCAACCATGAGTGTTTCCCTTGTCTTTGCTTCTTAGGAGGGATCCTAAAATATGTGCGAATTGCTTCAGTGTCCTGCCTATGCTCCGGTGTAGGTAAATCCGATTCTGTGCCGCATAAAGAATTTCGAGCAATGCCTGATATTCTTCCATAGTGGGAGTTGTATCGATGTCGTTGGAAGAGAACACCGCATACTTAGGATTCCAAACTAACAGCATGGCCTTTATTGCTGGGACTTGGACTTTGACTCGTATCAAGGTTGCAATCCTCCCATATTTCTTCTCAAATCGTGCTTTGACTTGATCTGGAAATGACTTTCAACCATTAGCGGACTCGAGATCGTTCATTCGACCTCAACTTTGCTCAGTCCAATGGAGGTAATAAGCAAGATATCCTCGATGACATTGCTTTGTGGGGGCAATCGAACTATGAGGTGGTTCGCCACGGTTTAGCATTCTGCTCGGTCTAAGAACTTCTTCTCACGATCGACTCGAGGATGCCATGTTAAAAATGATGCTTATCCTTTTACAGACCTTAATTTGGTAATGCCTGTAGGAAAAACTTATTAGCAGGGTAAATTTAGGTAATTTTGAATTATACTATTGGCTGAGCAACACCTACACATTTATCAAAGTAGGAAAGTGTGTAGGTTTTCCTAACAGTATGATTCAAGATTACCCTAAAAAATAAGAACAAAATAAAACAAACAGAATAGGGTAAGAGTAAGTATGCCCCTTTTGTCCTAAAATAGGGAGAGTCCTAGTACCGAATGGGTGCTGCCTAATTGGATAGTTCTATCTTATAAGGTAGCTTGCTACGGCTTTCAGCTATCGTGATAGTTTAGCTCAAGGTCTAATTTTCTAAAAGCCACAGGTTCCCAAATTGCCCCTACTGTAAACAGTAGAGCCCCATTCTATCACCATGATACTGATGGGAGAATTCCACGGGTATCACAGTGAATAGAACGAGTTTCAATTTGAGCAGAAGCCTTCACGGATAATAACGGGGTAAAATCCACGGGTACCGCTACATGACTCCCTCCTACTTCTTAAAAGGGTAAGAAAGCCCGGGTATAGGGCTGGAGTATGTGAGGACATCGTGTGAGTGTTCCGTGTGTGAAAGGACACCTTTACCTCTTCCCAATATGGGGGAGTTTTTCTTTTCCTTTTTTTTGTTTTTTTTTTTTTGATGAAAAATGCTGTAGGATATAAAACAAAAATAAACAAAGTGGTTAGCGAAAATAACAAACATCAATAGATTAAGGTTTTCGAATTTTGTAAATTGAACCTATCTAACTATAATTCTAGTTTATAGGAGCATAAAATTAAATCTGCTTTGGACCTCTGGGCCGGGGTTGAAGGAAAAATGATAATCCCCAGTGGAGTCGCCAAGCTGTCGCAAGGTGTTTTGCGGTCGCCTGGACGAACCCTCACCGAAGTGGGAAGGAATGAGGAGTCGCCACTTTAATTTTGAGGGAAATTAAAGGAAACCATTTATGAAAGCAAACTAACGTAAAACCACTTCAAAAACAGAGATTCTAGGTTCGGGGTCTGTAAACGGGTGGGTAAGGTGTTAGGCACCCCACCTCATCCCTCAATGAGGGTGAGCGGATTTAACTTTAAGCTCTTTATAAATTAAAATCGATAGTTAGGGGGTTCGAACGAAGATGTTAATCCTTTTGATAAAAGGGAATACTTGATTTTTCACTAATTCGGGTTACCCAGATACATAAATAAATGAGACGACCCTTAGTGAGTTGGTGTTGCTTGTCGCTTTATTTAGGGGTTATTTTGCATATTTGTTAAAATTCGATTTGAGAATCGGATAAAAACTCTCCTCCGATCTCTTTTAGATTAAAATTTCGGTTGGAGATCGAATAAGAACTCTCCTCCGATCTTTTAGATATTTATGAGAATTTTGATTGAGAATCGGATAAGGACTCTCCTCTGATCTCTTTTAAATATTTATTAGAATTTTTGATTGAGAATCGGATAAGAACTCTCCTTCGATCTCTTTTAAATATTTATTAAAATTTTGGTTAAGAATCGGATAAGAACTCTCCTCCAATCTCTTTTAAATATTTATTAAAGTTTTTTGGATTGAGAATCGGATAAGAACTCTCCTCCGATCTCTTTTAAATATTTATTAAAATTTTTGGTTGAGAATCGGATAAGAACTCTCCTTCGATTTCTTTTAGATATTTATTAAAATTTTGATAAGAACTCTCCTCCGATCTCTTTTAAATATTTATTAAAATTTCAGGTGAGAATTGGATAAGAACTCTCCTCCGATCTCTTTTAAATATTTATGAGAGTTTTTGGATTGAGAATCGGATAAGAACTCTCCTCTGATCTCTTTTACTTGAATGGGAGTTGGATAAGGACCTTTCCGACCTCTTGAAATGTAACACCCCTAAGTTCGATAGTGCGTTCAACTGTTCTGGTGACCAATGTTGTCCGGATAGCTAGAATGCCTAGAACTACACTTCGATATGAGTAAGGAGACATAAAATAATGAAATACAAGAAAAGAAAATACAATAAAAATAAAGGAAAAATAGTAGCAAAGAAATGTAACCAAGTTAAGCGGCGAGAACCCTAGCGATGGGTGACCGCACCGGGAAGTCACGGCGTGGACCGTTGACTAGCCTTGGACCGCGGGGAACCCTGAAAAATATTTTTAGGACTTAAATAGACCCCTATTGAAGTATAAATACCATTAGAAATATCAAAGAAAAATTAATTAATTAATACAAAGAAAAACGGAAAATCGAGAAAACAACAAAAATCGGTGTTACCGAAAAATTTGAAATGCAAACCAAAAAGGGGCATTTTGATCATTTGACACCTAGAGTGGACTTTTGACCTAAATGTCTATGAAAAATAAGTGGTATTACATTTTGAAAATTTAATGAAAAATGAAATTGAAGATAAAATGTAATTTAAGGAAAGTTGAGGGCAAAAGTGCAATTAAAAGAAATCTTAAATTAAACCAATTTTTAATTAACTTAATGGAGCACCACGTGGGACATTTAGTGGCCATATAAAGCCACCTTTGGACTGCACAAACTGAATCTTCTTCTTCATTTTTTTCATTAGCCGTATTACTCTCCCATAGAAACCTCCATTGATGTCCCTAAACCAAGCTCCATGCATCCATTTTCAAGCCATTTTCCACATGATTTCCTTCATTAGATTTAGTCTACACAGCTTGGGAAATGTTATGGCAGCAAAAAGAAGCACGATTGGTGAGGTTTTAGCAAGCTCCAATAAGAGGTAAGTGTCCATTTTCTTCCCTTGCCTAATTAAAACTTGTGTTGAGGTTGTGGGTAGTATTTTGGTTGAAAAATTGAAAGAATTACTTGAATAATTATTGGGTGTAACTTTTGGCAGCCATGGAAAGGAAAGGTGAGCAGATTATTCTCACTTGTAATTGATGTTAATTGATAAGAATTAGTGGGGATTAAAGAGCTTAAATGTAAAAGAGCTTAATTACCATGTGTATGTGTGAATTGTGCATTGAAATTGAGGTTAGGAAGTCAATATGGGAGATTGAAGTATATGTGTAAATTGGGCAGCCTTGATGTGCTTAGGAAGGCCTTAAATTCATGTATTTTCAATGTTGATTTAAGAACAATGAGATGTATGCTATTGATCTTGGTTAGTTGGATTAAGTTTGAGCAATTAAATTGTTGTTAGACATGGATTTGATCAATTGAGTGTGATGGAGAATTACTTGAGTTGAATTTGTATTTGGACATTGATTTAATTGCTGGATATTTGATCACATATATTGTGGCTGGATATTGGTTGTAGTATATTGATATTGGACAATTGACCTAAGTATAAAGTGCATAATGTCTATTAGAATTGCAAAAATTTGCAATGCAAAGTGTGTTAGTAAAAACAGTGTGTATTTTAGGCTCTAAATGGAATTGTGTGACTCTAATTAGTATGAGACCAATTGGAGGTGAAACTAGGCACAAAATGTGCCAACTTTCATGAAGGAAGCTTACCAAAATTCTGCTTGTAAGGTAACTTGAAAAGTGACCAAATCCGGATTAGTGCAATTGAGGTTTGAAAATTTACCATTTGGGCAGCAGTTAGTGTTTAGGCAATAACTCACTCGAAACAGGTCTAATTGACCTGAAATTTTAACCATGAATAGTTAAGACCCATATATACAAGTCTTATGAAGACACCAAAGCCCAGAAATGACCATAAGCAAGTCAAACAGCTTGCACAAATTCGGGTCCAAAAACTGGCCAAACCTAAAATGACCTAAAGTGACCTAAAATGACTAATTTTGGTGCAATTTGACCACCAATAGTAAAATGACCATAACTTGGTCTACATAACTCAGAATGACCTGAAATTTTTTCCCGCGTGCAATAAGACATACATCTACAAGTTTGTAGTTTTGACCAAAACCCAAAAACCGAGGGAACTAGGTTGTCCGGCTAGGTCAAACTAGTATCCCTAATCCAAAGAAATTGCAAGAAAATGCAGTATACACGGAACTGAAATTGGTAACATGTACCAACCCTAAAAGACTATCGAATGTGACATATTAGTAACACTAAAACCTAATTTACCTAAAACGCATCGAGAGTCGATATATTAGGTTGATTAAGCAAATAATAACATTCAGTGAATTACTTATCAAGCATTTTCGTTAGAGACAGTTTAATTAAGTACTAAAACACTTCAAATTGTTTTTCTCGATTAGCAAAGACTCGTGGAAAGGGAAGGAAACACCGAGTCAAGACCAGAGACGATTATCGAGGTTTGTGCACAATGATTATTTCTTTTGAATTTTTCAATTGAAATAAATTATGACTTTTTGTATATTATTGTTTTCAATTATGGAAATGTGTTTGAATGGATACTTATTGCTTGAAAAGCACTGTAAATGGTTTGAAACTGTGGAAAAATTGATTTAGTGTGATTTGTGAAAATTTGAAGTTAATTATGAATTGTGTTGCCATTTTGTGAATGAATTTATGACTTTAGAAATTTATTGGATTCTCACGAATCATTTGAATAAAATGTTTGGAATTGATTTTGTGTTCACACTTAGCATGACAGTATCATATCATTCCTTCTCCATTTATGGGGTTGTGATCATTTATTTTCCTTCTCCATTTACAGAGTCATGATCGTTTATTTTTCTCCCTCTCTGGTTTACCAGTTGAGGTGATCGGATGAGTACTCATTATATAGCTAGCTCCCTTCCTCATTGATTTCGATTAGTGGGGTTGTGATTGATTTGCTGTGGTGTACAACGCGGCATTGATTGGAAATTTTGTGTCATGGCTTAAGTTGTGTATGAATTGGCAACATTGTGTTCGTAAATTATTTGACTAAATTGTGTTATTATGCGATTTGATAATTTGTGAAATGGAGTTTAAATTCTTATTGACATTCACTGTCTTTTGAATTTAACTACGTTTTGATTACTGAGATTTATTGTGATATTGTATTAAATTCCTTATGACATTCATTGTCTCGAATTTAACTATGGTTTTATGTATCCATCATTTATATGATTTATGAATTGTGATTTAAAGTTGTATTTGGTTAATGTTGTGCACCACTGAGACATTGTCTTAGCGATAGCTTTCCATTGCTGTCGCAAGTAGACAGATTGACAGGGCAGCAGACTAGGCTGCTAGTACATTCAGCGAGAGATCATCGGGTATATTGAGTATACCATATTTTGCATTTTGTACTGTAATGTATGTTCACTGTATGTATATAGTGTTCTTGGTTTTGAGCAGTTGTAAATTAAAATTGTACATTGAAGTTGTAAAGTAAAGTATGAGTTATTTTGACTTGTAAAATTTGTATTATATTTCTTTTATCTTAGTCTTTGAAAAATTATTGTGGATTTGACTTGAGAAAAATATTGTGTAGTTTAACTGTTGGAGTCGAGATTGGGAAATCTATTTGAAGTGCTTTTTACAGGTTTTCTGAAGAACTGTTTTGTTCAAAATACAGATGGTACTCCGCCAAAATTTTTACAGAAATTCCTAATAATTCAAATGTGTTATCTCTTTCACTTAAGTTTAAAAAAAAATTTTAACACCTGTAAATAGTGCTCACCATTATAAAAAGAAGTAAGAAAAGTTTTAAAATCCCTTGTAGTGTATTTAATGAGTTATCAGTAGACAAAGTTAGTAATTCATTAGGTATACTACGGGATCATGTTATGCCTTACAGAGGGGTAGGGTGTGACATGAAATCTGATTACATCTACACATCATAAGAGCCTAAGACTAAGGGTTCTGGCATGCAAAGATGCCGGGGACATGAATAAGGCCTCTTTTAACTCATTGGTACCTCGTGACTAGATAGAGGATACCAGACTGAATTTTACCGACCTCCTATGTGACCGCCTTACCAATACCTTTCAGCAGGCAACATTTGTTCTATTTCATTTGCTATTCCGAAACTCAATTTTACTCCGACCTCCCCCACCTTTACCCAGTCATATTCTCGAGCTAGTCTAGTGGTGCGACTTCATAACTCTCTGATTTATTATATGATCATTTATTTAAAAAAAAAAAAACTCTTATGTAAGATACTGCTACCAATATTTTATCAAACTACCTATACGTTACCCGTAAACAGAACACCTACATTAGGAGATAATAAAAGGCCAAGAACAAATAAATAACATGAACTGACATCAAAGATAAACTCGAGAATAACCACCCACGTGGGACCTTCTAACATAAAATAAACTTTAATGAAAATTACGAGCGTAAAAAGAAGATAAAAGCGAACACTGGATAAGGCAACGGTTCAGACACTCACCTACAGGAAGTTGAACCTATTGAACTAGCGTGAGTCAAGAATGTTGCGAGTTTGGGCTAATAGTCCGAGACTGATGCTTGCCTTGAAATGACGAATGCCTAGTTAGCATGTAATCAAACCAGAATGATAATAAATGAGATTGAGCTTCAGAAAATAAAAGTGGATATAAAGGTGGTGAAAACAGAACTGAAACTTAAGAAAGGGTATCACAGGGCAATGAACAAACTGAAAATCAGAAGTTCCAGTGTCCAACACTTCTTCAAAGAAAATACTTTAGAAAACTGGTTTCTAAAGTCTTTCTAGCTTAAAAATAGCAGAGTAGCAAAACTGAATTAATTTTCAGAGCCTTTCCACTATAATCACCACCCTTTTTCTTCGTCCTCCCTTCAACTGTTTTCATGCAGGTATTTATAGGGAACGGATGTTCCTAATGAAGGGTCAGGATTCCCTTTGAAGGAAATGGAAGGTTTGGATTTTAAAGGACACGATCTAATGGTTGGGAATTAAAGAGAATCAAAACGAACGACCGAGACCCTTTTCTACATATTTGTCCTTTCTCCTTTCTAATCTGACGGCTCAGAATTTTCTTGTCAAGGGCGATCCGAAGGTTGAGAATAAAGAGCGCCGATCTTGTCGTATTGTTCTTTGATCCAAGGGCTCTAGACTTGTCCTTATAAGTAAGATCAACGGTGGAGATTGGGATGTACAGCACTGTCATGACATACTCTGGCACCTGTCAGTAATGTGGGCGATTCTGAGGCGTGCGGTGGAGATTTCGTCTGCAACGCTTTAACTACCTCGGCTCTGATTATGACGACAGTTAGCGGAAGTTGTCTTATTCTCTTTGTTTTCTGACCTCCCCTCCCTTCCGATCTTTCTAACACGATCCTTTTCCGATCTCTCATGCCGGGCTCCCCTCTTCCGACCTCTCCTACTCCGGTCTTCTCCTTTATCCGGTCCGATTCAGTCAAAGCATTTATTCCTTCGATTTCCGAGGCATCCGCTTCGTTTTCTGCTCGCAATAAATGCTCAGACTTTCCCTATATATATACCTTCAACGGGAAACCCCTCCGCATTTGATTTTCTCCTCTTTCCTTCTCACATTTCCTGTTCTAACCGCTCCGGCAATAATCCCGGCCATGATAGTTGCTTTTGATCTTTTTCCGATTGTCCTCTTTATTCCTCGACTGAAAATTTATGATCCCGGTGATCGGAGAATTATGATAACCTCATTTGATGACAGTGAGAGAACCGGACTAATTTGCCGACCTGGATCGAGGACCTCGATCGTGTCGATCTCGAATCGTTCGACCGATATAATCGGCGAACTGATTTCGGGCGAGAAGACTGCTAATATTCCTCTTAACATCGGTGACTGCCCCTTGAAGTTCATTTGGCTCCTCACCACATTGGGCGTCCCGACTACAGCTCGGTTCTGGTCGATGACAGTGGAGATGACTCTCCATCCTCATGAGAGTCATAATCACCCCATCTGAGCTGTACGTCTATCCGTTGTCTATGGCCGGACAAATCTTTTGATTCAGCCACGAGACTAGGCTTTGACATAGGCCTTTATTAGATAGGATGTTCCACCGATCTCTAAAGATCGCCCCTATGATGTAATCAGACCTTTAATGTAATCCGATCTCTAGAGATCGCCCAAATGATGTAATCCGACTTTTAATGTAATCCGATCTCTAGAGATCGCCCAAATGATGTAATCCGACTTTTCGGAAATAAAATTTTATTTTGACAACTATCATTTTATTATTATTGCATTGATTATTTTTCGATCTCTGATGTGTTTATCCGATCCGGTTCCTAACTGAACAGCCCTTAACCGATCCGCACTTCTAAACATCCGCCTTAATTCACCGATCTCTAACTAGCCGATCTCTCCTTATTATGGAATTTCTGGAATATTCGTGAGACGTGTCAGAAAAAGCTGGCGAATCCCGCGAACCGATGCGCCGCTTGGGACACCGTGAGCATTAAATGCTCAGACTAGTATAAATAGGGGATGAGTCCGCCAGTCGTCCCCTTATGTCATTTTCAGCCTTTCGCGAGCGATTCCAAAATCCTCTCATTTTTTCAAGTTCTTCCGACACCGATCACACTCCGGTAAGGATTTTGATCTTTCTTTCAGTTTAAATTTTCTCTTTTCTTTGAAAATGAGCGGCGCCGAGGGTCAGAGAGCGGCAAGCCCCCTTTCCGTTCAGATCTCGTGGTCGTCAGATGAGGTAGAAGTAGTCGGAACAAGCGGGCGATCTGAACCTCTTAGGACCTCTATTCCAGCCCGCAGTCAAGCAGCACCCTCGAGGCAAACACATTCTTCAGGGAGAGAAAACCTCCCCATGGACGAGCTGCCATCAATTCTTCAAGAAACCGACACAATGCTCACCAAGAGTATAACATTCAGCCCGATTCATACTGTCGACACCATATTTTGGCCGATCCCTGAAATCAATAAACTTTGAAGCCGATCCCCAACACATAGTCTCCCTTTGCCAACTAACCACATTTCCGATCTCTCCTCAGAAGGAATCGAATCAATACTAAGTCCCCATATCATTTAAAGCCTCACCAATCTCTCAAACCAATTGTCAAGTCCCCTGATCAGTCAATTATATTTTCGATCTTTCTTGTCAAACGAGATTGAACCAACATTAGGCCTTCGTGCCACTAGTCTTATTGCCGATCTCTCTTTTATCCGTTTCTCAACCAAAATTTTAACAAATATTTAAAAGAGATCAGAGGATAAGTCCTTATCTGATCCTCAATCCATAATTTTAATGAATATTTAAAAGAGATCATAAGAGAGTTCTTATCCGATTCTCAATCTAAAAAAAACTCTAATTTTAACCTAAAAGAGATCGGAGGAGAGTTCTTATCCGATCTCCAATCAAAATTTTAATTTAAAAGAGATCGGAGGAGAGTTCTTATTCGATTCTCAAATCAAATTCTAACAAATATGCAAAATGACCCCTTAAACTAAACTGATACGCAACAGTAACTCACTAAGGGTCGACTCATTTATTTATGTATCTGGGTAACCCGAATTGGTGAAAAATCAAATATTCCCTTTGACCAAGAGGATTAACATCTCCGTTCGAACCTCCTAACTATCAATTCTAGTTTATAAAGAGCTTGAAGTTAAATCGCTACCCTCATTGAGGGACGAGGTGGGTGCCTAACACCTTCCCCGCTACTTTTGACCCCAAACTTATAATCTGCTTTTGAAGTGGTTTCATTTTAATTTACTGCAAATGGTTTTCTTTAATTTCCTCAAAATTAAAGTGGCGACTCTCACTCTTTTCCACTTCAGTGAGTGTTCGTCCAGGCGACCGCAAAACCCCTTGCGACACATATGAACTCATTAAGTGTCACGGCGATCTTCAAGCCGATCACTTCTTCGAAGAGAATGACATGATCATGGTATACGAAGAGCAATTAAAAGCCAGGCTACGATTCCCTCTTGACGACTTCTTCAAGGAAGTTTTAAAATTTCACCAAGTGTGCATAGCCCAAGTTCACCCGAATTCATGGCGGATCCTAGTAGCCTTTAGAGGCCTTTGCCGAGCCAAAGGACTCAGTCCTACAGCTAAGGTGTTCGCCGAACTGTATAGGATAACTCGTCGAAAGGACGATGAGTATTGGTTCTTCCAGGCGAAGCCACAATGTGGGCTTTTTACCGATCTGCCCTCCTCCTTGAAGAATTGGAAGAATCATTTTTTTATTCTGAGGAGCAAAATTCTGAACGACTTTGAGGGTTTCCCACACAGCTGGCTGCATCAAGGTCCGTTAATTCTGAAGCACATCACCCTGAATAGGGAAGAAGGTCTAATGGTGATGGAATTGAAAGATCAGGGGCCCGACAGAAGTTCTCTTGTTTAGATCACCCTGAATAGGGAAGAAGGTCTAATGGTGATGGAATTGAAAGATCAGGCAGCCCAACAGAAGTTCTCTTGTTTAGATGCAGTGACGGCTGAACTGCATCATTGGACAATGGAGTTGATTACTGGCGAAGAACGCGGGCTTCAGCTCTCTAACCTCGGCCTCGGTACTTTCTATATCTCTGATCTTTGGGCCTTAACGATCTCACTGACCTTTTCTTTATGCAGGTATGGCGAGCGGCGAGGCTTCCAAGGAGAGCCGGAAGCGAAAAAGAGAGGTCTCCCAGAAAGTGCGGGAGATGAAGCGAGCCGAGGCCCTTCAGACGCCCAAGCATGATCCCGGGGAAATTCAAGGAGGCTCGTCTCAACCCTCGAGACAGCCAATCCCTGACACAGAAGTGGTCCGGTCCCCTCCTCGTCAAGAAGAGCCGCCACCACCTCCTCCGGTTGCTTCAAGCGCAGAAGGGGGTCCTTCCCAACCACCTGTGAGGACCCTTTCCCGCGACGCTCAAATCCTGATCCACTCGCTGGAGAAGAACCGCACGGTTCGAGAGAATCTGGGCTTTGCTAAGGTCTTGGGGTCCTCCATCTGCCTTCGGGAGGATCAGGATAGGCTAACCCCGAACAACCTCGATGATATCCTGACCCAAACTATGAGCCTGAGCGTGGAGAGTTTGGTGAACCAACACATTGTTCAGGAGAAGGCTCACCGCTTGAGGCAAAAGGTCGAGAAGGTGGGTTAGGAAGCTACTTCCCTCCGATCTCAACTTTCGTCCGCTCAAAACTACATATCTGAAATTGAGGGGCGGATGAAATTCTATGAGGATAAGCTGGCCGAGCAGGCTCATGTTCTTGAAGAGGTTCGGGCGCTCCGAGCTGCTGAAGTCGCTCGCTTCACTGAGGAGCTCAAAGCAAAAGAAGAAGAGGCAGTGACCAAGGAGGCTGGTGCTTATGTGAACGCTCATGGGGATTTCTTGGCCGAGCTCAGGAAGTGGTATCCCGAGGAGGACTTCTCCTGGATGGTGGATCTGGCTCCCCAAGACAAAGAGGATAGCGAGGAGGAGGCCGAAGGTGATAGAGGGGGTGAACAAAATGTAGAACAGGCTGAAGGTGATCCTCCAACCGAATGACTTGTATATATTTGAAATGAAATGAAATTCCTTTTTTTTGTTCAATGCTTGGATGAGATCGGAAAGTATCTAAGTTACATAAGCACTTGATTGTCTGAACATATTAGAACAACAGCTAAAAGTAATTATTAATCAAAGTGTAAGAGGTCGGAAAACATTGTAAGCAAGAGATCGGCAAACGCCAAATGGGACTTCATTAAAATTGGAAACTTGATTTGAACACTTAAGATCGGAATCATCCTTAAACCGGATTGGAACCTTAACTTTATCAGACGATTATCCCCAAACTTTTAAAAGGGAGATCAGCAATCAGACTGGTGGCATGAAGACCTGACGTTGGTTTGGTTTTGCTAGACAAGAGATCGGAAATGTAATTGACTGGTCAGGAGACTTGACAATTGGTTTGAGAGATCGGTGAGGCTTTAAATGATATGGGGACTTAGTATTGATTCGATTCTTTTTGAGGAGAGATCGGAAATGTGATTGGCTGGCAAAGGGAGATTCAGTGCTGGGGATCGGTTTCAAAGTTTATTGATTTCAGGGATCGACCAAAATATGGTGTCGACGCTCTTTAAAAATAATCTCTTGAATAGCAGTATCAATGATGGGAGTGGATTTCGATGTAGCAGGGACGCTCGAACCGCCTCATATTCTGATCAAAGAGCCGTTAGAACTTGATTGAGATGAAGATGATCTTCACTGATTTTGGCCTAAGATATTTGATTCCAAATGGGTTGGACCTGGGCAAGAAAATCATTCACAGATTGACCTGCCTCTTGTTTCAAATTATGAAGAGTAGTCCACAACTGATAATTGTGGGCAAGTCCAGTGGTCTGATATCGATTAGCTAAAAAATCCCAGATTTCTTTTGCAGCGTCATAATTAGCAAATTAGATGTGGATGGACGAGACAAAGGTATTGCGAAACCAGGTGATGATCTGATGATTTTTACTATCTCAATCCTCAAGACGGTCAGCAAATTTTGCATCAGTTTCATCATTCTCTCTTGTCGGTGTAGTGATATCTCCGGTAACAATACGCCAAAGCTTGCGACCTATCAAAATGTTAGTAGTATGCCCTAGAGCATATCATTTAGTATGTATCTTGTACATATTTTTAATAATAAAAGGCATTTCCACTTTTCCGTTTACATAATATATTTATGTGTAATAGAAAAGGTCCATTGATATTTTGTTAGAAATATTATTCTTAAGTTGTTAAGAATATGAGTGACAATATTTCTAGCACAAAGTATCATAAATAGGTTCACAATCGAGGATACTTCATAATAAGGACATGACTTATCCAGAAAGATTGTATTCATGTTTGTTCCCAAGTTATTTATATGAGATATAAATAAGATGGAATGGTGAGTCTCATGCCATATAACAAACATGATAGGCACTTATAAATGATAAGTAGGCCGAACCAGTGACACTTATGACAAGCACATGGAGTTTACTCTTGTCAATGTTTTGTCATAAATCATATCGCATATAATCTTTAGACTGAGATAGCACGCTTATCTTGTATATAGGTAGTTTGAGTTTGATCTGCTTTCATACTTGTACTATGTATGGGTATATGGGCATGTGTTGGCTCCGCTAGTTATATATGGAGGTAGGTGTTGATCAAGAAGGAATCTGTTCCTCTAAGTAAATAGAGATAAAATCCTATGTTCATTTAATTGTTCTTGATGTTTCAAGTTCTGGCCAGACAAATAGATTTATTCAGAAAAGAGTTTACGATGAGAAAATCTTTTAATCAAGAACTGGAATTAAAAGAGAACATAATATTCATAGCAAATGGAGTTTGACATAAACCATGACTCACTTTGAGTTGGGATTTTGTAATGTGAGAGATTCTAGTGCATGGTAACATATGATTATAGGTTCATTTAAGGTAAATCTTATTACTAATTGGGTGGCCATGGCATGCTATGCTAGGTGTTAACCATGGTCTATGAGGTTCATAAAATGATTTAGAGAAATCATTTATGGTAAGAAAGAGTTCGATGATATTAAGAGTTGATATCATGTCTCATTGCCAATTAGTGATGAGCCTAGTAAGTCACACACATACACAAGTTATCACCTATTTAAATATGATTTAATTAATTAATTAAAGAGTTTAATTGATTAATTAAATAGATTTGGTTTGCAATAAAATTGCAAAGTCCCTAGCATGACTTGAAACCAAATCTAGATTATTGGATGTGTAGTATAAATTAAATTTATATTTAAAGTGTTTAAATATGAATTTAATTGATGAGAAATTAATTAATAGAGATTAATTAATTAATTTATATTTGATATAAATTAATTAGAAGAAGAAAATAATTATTTTGGGTTAAGAACTCAAAATTAAGACACAGGGGCTTTTTGGTCATTTTTCAGTGTGACACGTGGCACCATGAGATGGTGACACATGGCATAACACATAAGCTTGCCAAATATTTTTAATCATGTAAGATGATTAAAATCAAGATTAAATATAGGTTTGACACTTGGCACAATGTGATTGGGTCACTTAAACCTAGAGCTAATCAAAAGGTGACATGTGGCTAGGGTTTAATGTGTTAACCTAGCTATTTAAGTGGGGTTATGAAAAGAAAACACAACCAGCAGCCTCTCCTCTCATATGTCACGCCACTTTGAGCCTCTCCAGCTATTTCTCTTCATCTCTCATCAATTCAAAGAGATTAGCCATCAATCTCTTGAATTAAGAACACTAGAAATTGTTTCTAGTGTCTGCTTTGCATCTCTAATCTCTTAAAAGGCAGAACTTGAATTTCTAATTAATAGAAAAGGCTTTAGAAGCTGTTCAAGGGCTGCCATAGGTGTTCTTGGTGTGGACAAGCTAGAGGGACAACATCCGGTGTCCTCAAGACGAATCTCAAAGGCGCAGACACTGCAGTTGCATCAAGAGGTTAGTGTAATCGTTCTTGATTTAATCTAGGTTCTAAAATTAATCTGATTAATTTTAAAATCTTAAATGGCAAATACAGATCCAAAAACATATTAAAAGAGTTTTAATATGTTGTTTATCATTGAAATCAAATAGATAAAAATAAATCTTGCATGGTGCTTGTGACCCTAGGTGAAAATTTTTGAATTCAATGGTATAATCTTGTGTTTTTCACGCCTGCCTCCTTCAATTGGTATCAGAGCCACTATATTTGCCATTTAGATTGTTGATTATATAATTTAATTGTGTGTTTGATCATGAGATCAAGAGATTCATTGCTGGTTGGATCATGAGATGTGGCGTCACACATGGAGAAGCCACCATTGGTGGCAGCAACAATGGTTCCATGGGTGATTCAAGGTTTGGCTTTTAATTCTGCAATTGTTGTATGATCTAAGGCCTATTCTTTGACTAATTAAAGTGTTTAATTAGTTGTTTTAATCACACAATTAAATTATGATTCAAATCAGAATTTTAAAAAAATGTTTGAATGTGATTGAAATCTGAATTTTAAAAGTTGTTTGAATGAGATTCAAATCTGAATTTTTAAAGTTGTTTGAATCATATTTAAATCTGATTTTTTAAAATTGATTCAATAAAATTCAGATCTGATTTTTTAAAAATATTTGAATGTGATTCAAATCTGATTTTTTAAAAAATGTTTGAATGTGATTCAAATCTGAATTTTTGAAGTTGTTTGAATGTGATTCAAATCTGAATTTTTAAATTTGTTTGAATGAGATTCAAATCTGAATTTTTAAATTTATTTGAATCATATTCAAATCTGGAATTTTAAGTTGAATATGAGATATTCAATTTAATTTAAGAATGTATGTTTTATTTAATTGTTAAATAGTGATATGCATGATGGATGATCATGGACTATAAAAGACCAATGTGATTGGATTTATTTCTTTTATGTTTCTTTGGGATTGTAAATTAATTAATTTATTTTAATTTATTTTGGGCATGTATTATTAAGTTTGTAATATTTTTGGGTTGTAATTTCATTTATTTAAGTTCTTGTAAATTCGCCTTGGTATGCCAAGGATTACTATGTAATATTGGATTGCAAGAAGTTCAAGGAGGTCAAGAGCATTGGTGGGACCAGTGGGAGGAATTCAATATCAAGTGTTGATTATGTACTCCTTCAGCAACTCTTGTAAAATGAATGAATGAAATGCACCTAGGAATGCCCGATTCAATTCTTGGTGGCTCGAATTGAATCCCTTAGAAAGTCCATGATCATACCATATTTATTGCTTATCCATGAATGCATGAGATGTATGGGAATGTATGCAATTATATGATATATGCATGCTAAATGGATAATGTGCAAAGTGAGACCTTAATAGTAATTAGGATGGCTATAAAATCTTCCAAACAAATGATTAAGTTGGAAATGCTATAATTAAAGTAATTATAACATAAGCCCTCCATTGGGGCAATTATTTTAAGAAATTTTAAATAGTTGCATGAGATGCAATTAATTTAAGAGATTTTCTTAAGAATAATTGTTAAGCATGAGATGTTGTAAATATGTAAATGGTTTGGTGGCCAATATTGGATGTACCTGAGGACATTAAAATTATTTGCATAATTATCGCTCAATGGGATCAACTTAACTAATGCAAGATAAGTCAATATTGGATGTACTGAGATTTTGAGCATTAGGGGCTAGTAAAGGATTGAACCTCACATGAGATGTGATGGGCAAGGAGTTGCTCACTTATAGTTTATTGTAATTCCAATAATGGATGTACTGAGGATGATCAATAGAATTATAAGAATTCAATCACCCACTAGAAATCCATCCAACTAGGATTTCCGTTTTTCTACTTTGGAAGTGTAGGATTCGCTAAGTTAGTGGGAGGACCAATTTGATTAAAAGACCATAATCATTTTGGTTAATTACATGATACATTTACTAATTAATCTGGTTATTTTCTCAGCTTAATTTTACGATAAAAATGAGCACAAAACAACCACCACCATCCAATATCCTTGCAAGCATACTTGATCACAACAGTTGACAGGACCTAACTGTCTGATTGGCTAAGAAATTTGAAACTTGTCTCGAACCTTGAACATATAGGATATGTTCTATATTCAAATGTTCCTGGTCCCTTACCTCCAGAGGCCACACAAGAGGAACATGATACTTTGGACAAGTGGAAGGAGCATGATATGAGAGCTAAGTTACATGCTTGCTTCCATGAGTAATGAGTTCTGAAGCAACATGAGAACATGCAGAGTGCTAGTGAGATCCTCCTTCACCTACAAGAGTTGTATGGTGAGCACAGCAGAATGCTAGGTATGAGATATCTAAACAGCTTATTCCGTATGAGGATGTCCGAGGGATGTAATGTTGGGGATCATGTCCACAAGATGATTCACTGATTGAGCAGCTTGGAACATCTTGACTTCAACATGGATTTCCAACTACAAACGGATTTGATCCTTCAGTCCTTCACGAGTCTTTTGGAAATTTTGTGACAAATTTCCATATGACTAAACAGAATGCACCTTAGCCGAATTACTCAACATGCTGGTTATTGCCCAAAAGAATATGCTGTGCAATAAAGGAAAAGAGGTAGCTTTGGTTGCATCTTCTTCACTGGAAAGTCCAACAAGAAGAAAGGCAATAAGAAAAAGAAACCTCGATTCTGGTCCTTCCAAGAAAATAGCTAAATGTAAAAGGAAGACTAAAGTCGATGAAGGCAAAGGAAAGTGTTTCCACCGCCAAAAGGATGGGCACCGGAAAAGGAACCGCCTGAGTATCTTGCTTCTCCAAGGACAAGAAGGATACACCTTCTAAGGTATGTCCATATCTTGTTATTTAGATTCTGATGATACTTATAGTTCATCTACAGCTTGGGTTTTAGATATCGGTGCCGCTTCTCACATTTCTAATGATATGCAGAACTAGCAAACAAGAGTACTTGCATTCTCAAGATATTAGAGTCGGATTGGCAATGGCTTAACTGTTGAAGCTTTAGCCATAGGATCTAAATCTTTTACATGTTTGGACATGTTTTGTGTTTGGATAATATTTTATATGTACTGATGCTTTTAAGAACATCATTTCTATATCTAGTTTGACTAGAAATGGCTATGAATTTCAGTTCACAGATGATGTTTGCAATATTTATTTTGGAAATAAATATGTTGGTTCGGTTATATGAATGATGGTCTTTATTATTTGGATAATAATGACAAACACAAAATGAATGCAAGTGATCTAAAAGAATACAATGCCATGGTGAAAACCAACTCAAGTTCAAAATATATTTGGCACTTAAGGTTATGTCATGTTGAGAAGATAGGATTGCAAAATTGGAGAAAATGGGGATTCTATCCTCATTGGGCTCGAGCCTACTCCAACTTGTGAATCTTGCCTTCAAGGCAAATGACTAGATCACCCTTTGTTGGACAAGGGCTAAGAGTGAAAATATTTTGGAACTAATACATAGTGATGTATGTGGTCCGTTTAAAGAAATGGCTAGAGGGGCTTTCATTATTTTATTACCTTTTGATGATAAATCAAGGTTTGGGTATTTGTATTTGATGAAATACAAACATGAATCCTTTGAAAAGTTCAAAGAATTTAAATCAAGTAGAAAATCAAACAGAAAAAATATTAAAGCTCTTCGATCGATCGTGGAGGTGAATATTTGAGTAATCGAATTTGATGAATACTTGAGAGAGCATGGCATTGTTTCTCACCGACTCCTCCAGAACGCCACACCTGAATGGTGTATCCGAAGGAGAAATCGTACTTATTGGATATGGTACGTAGTATGATGAGCTATACCGATATGCCAATCTTCTTTGGGGATTTGCGTCGAATAAGCTTTGTATATTCTGAATAGGATTCCATCAAAATCGCTTTCTTCCACACCTTATGAGATATGGCATGGAAGAAAACCAAGTCTTAAGCATGTTAAGATTTGGGGTTGTCCAAATTATATCAAAAAGTCAACACCGATAAATTGGAGACCAGATTCCAAAAGGTCGATTTGTTGGATATCCAAAAGATAGTTTTGGATATTATTTTTATTTGCCTACTTCACAAAAGGTTGTGATAAGTAGAGATGCCACATTTCTTGAACAACGCTTGTTCAAGAAGGAGGCAAAGGAAGGCAAATAGAGTTAGAATTGGAGAATTCGACCAACCAATGCATCGATGGATATAGATCCTTCTAGTCAACCTATACCCATTGATGAAACATCTACACTGTTCCTCGTAGAACAACCAGTATCTCACCCACGGTGAGAGATGGTTTTCTTCATGAAGAAGAACAAGAGTTGTCTACTCATGAAGAAGTAGATCATGGAGATGATCCACTTACCTATGAAGAAGCTATATCGATATAGACTCTTCAAAATGGATTGATGCTATGAAATCCGAGATTGATTCCATGTATAAGAATCAAGTTTGGGATCTTGTTGACCCACCTAAAGGTATTGTACCTATAGGGAACAAATGGGTTTTCAAGAAGAAAATTGGTTACGATGGAAAGGTAAAGACCTATAAGGCAAGGCTAGTAGCGAAGGGTTTCGCCAAAGGCAAGGAATAGACTATGAGGAGACTTTCTACTTTGTTGCCATGCTTAAATCAATTAGGATTTTATTAGCAATAATGCATACTATGATTATGAGATTTGGCGGATGGATGTCAAAGCGGCTTTTCTCAATGGATACATTGAAGAAAACATTTTCATGGAACAACCTAAGGGATTTGAATCCCAAGATGGTTCCAAGGTATGCAAGCTAAAGCGATCCATTTATGGGTTGAAACAAGCTTCGAGGAGTTGGAACATCCGTTTTGATGAAGCCATTAAATCTTTTGGTTTTATCAAAAATGAGGATGAGCCATGTGTATATAAGAAGGTTAGTGACAAGCTATCACTTTCCTTGTCTTATATGTGGATGACATACTGTTGATGGGTAATGATACGGTATGTTGACGACTATAAAGGTATGGTTGTCAAATACATTCTCCATGAAAGATTTAGGGGAGGCAACCTATATTCTTGGGATTCGCATCTATAGAGATAGAGCGAAAAGAATAATTGGTTTATCCCAAAGTCTATACTTGGAAAAGGTGTTAAAGAGGTTTAACATGCTTGATTCCAAGAGAGGATTGTTACAGTGAGACATGGTATCCACCTTTCTAAAGAGATGTCTCCAAAGACACCGAAGAAAGAGATAAGATGGCCAGATTCCATATGCTTCGCTATTGGAAGTTTAATGTATGCAATGTTGTGTACTAGGCCTGATATCGCATATGCTATTAGTTTGACTAGCGGTATCAATCCAATCCAGTTTGGAACACCGATAGTCACAATAATATTCTTAAGTACTTAAGAAGAACTAAGGATTTATTCTTGATTTATGGAGGTGGAGACTTGCAATTGGATGGTTATACCGATTCGATTTCCAATCGATATCGATGATAGAAAGTCTACCTCTGGATATGTGTTCATTTGTAATGGAGGTGCGATCGGTTGGAAGAGTTCCAAACAGAGCACGCATTGCAGATTCCACTCATCGAGGTCGAGTATATTCTCGCATCGATGTCGCAAAAGAAGTCGCTTTGGATAAAGAAGTTCGTGATGAACTTACGGTAATTCCTTCCATTGAGTCATAGCTCCATTACATCGTGACAACAATGGAGCGATCATATAGGCTAAGGAACCAAGGTCTCACCGTAAATCCAAACACATAGAAAGGCGCTACCACATTATCGAGAAATAGTTGGACGAGGCGATGTAGCCATGCAGAAAATAGCATCACCGAAAATCCGGTGATCCATTCACTAAGCCTATGTCACAGACTCGCTTAGACCGACATCTTGAGAAGATAGGTCTAAGATATTGTAATGAATGGCTCTAGTGCTAGTGGGAGATTGTTAGTAGTATGCCCTAGAGCATATCATTTAGTATGTATCTTGTACATATTTTTAATAATAAAGGCATTTCCACTTTTCCGTTTACATAATATATTTATGTGTAATAGAAAAGGTCCATTGATATTTTGTTAGAAATATTATTCTTAAGTTGTTAAGAATATGAGTGACAATATTTCTAGCACAAAGTATCATAAATAGGTTCACAATCGAGGATACTTCATAATAAGGACATGACTTATCCGTAAAGATTGTATTCATGTTTGTTCCCAAGTTATTTATATGAGATATAAATAAGATGGAATGGTGAGTCTCATGCCATATAACAAACATGATAGGCACTTATAAATGATAAGTAGGCGAACCGGTGACACTTATGACAAGCACATGGAGTTTACTCTTGTCAAGGTTTTGTCATAAATCATATCAGTGCATATAATCTTTAGACCGGAGATAGCACAGTTATCTTGTCTATAGGTCGTTTGATTTAGATACTGCTATCATACTTGTAATGGGTCTGGGTATATGGGAATGTGTTAGCTCGCTAGTTATATATGGAGGTAGGTGTTGATCAAGAAGGAATCTGCCTCTAAGTAAATAGAGATAAAATCCTATGTTCATTTAATTGTTCTTGATGTTTCAAGTTCCCGGCCAGACAGATAGATTTATTCGTAAAAGAGTTTCGATGAGAAAAATCTTTTAATCAAGAACTGGAATTAAAAGAGAACATAATATTCATAGCAAATGGAGTTTGACATAAACCATGACTCAAATTGAGTTGGGATTTTGTAACAGAGAGATTCTAGTGCATGGTAACATATGATTATAGGTTCATTTAAGGTAAATCTTATTACTAATTGGGTGGCCATGGCATGCTATGCTAGGTGTTAACCATGGTCTATGAGGTTCATAAAATGATTTAGAGAAATCATTTATGGTAAGAAAGAGTTCGATGATATTAAGAGTTGATATAATGTCTCATTGCCAATTAGTGATGAGCATAGTAAGTCACACAAATACACATGTTATCACATATTTAAATATGATTTAATTAATTAATTAAAGAGGTTAATTGATTAATTAAATAGATTTGGTTTGCAAAATTGCAAAGTCCCTAGCATGACTTGAAACCAAATCTAGATTATTGGATGTGTAGTATAAATTAAATTTATATTTAAAGTGTTTAAATATGAATTTAATTGATGAGAAATTAATTAATAGAGATTAATTAATTAATTTATATTTGATATAAATTAATTAGAAGAAGAAAATAATTATTTTGGGTTAAGAACTCAAAATTAAGACACGAGGGCTTTTTGGTCATTTTGCAGTGTGACACGTGGCACCATGAGATGGTGACACATGGCATAACACATAAGCTTGCCAAATATTTTTAATCATGTAAGATGATTAAAATCAAGATTAAATATAGGTTTGACACTTGGCACAATGTGATTGGGTCACTTAAACCTAGAGCTAATCAAAAGGTGACATGTGGCTAGGGTTTAATGTGTTAACCTAGCTATTTAAGTGGGGTTATGAAAAGAAAACACAACCAGCAGCCTCTCCTCTCATATGTCACGCCACTTTGAGCCTCTCCAGCTATTTCTCTTCATCTCTCATCAATTCAAAGAGATTAGCCATCAATCTCTTGAATTAAGAACACTAGAAATTGTTTCTAGTGTCCTGTTTGCATCTCTAATCTCTTAAAAGGCAGAACTTGAATTTCTAATTAATAGAAAAGGCTTTAGAAGCTGTTCAAGGGCTGCCATAGGTGTTCTTGGTGTGGACAAGCTAGAGGGACAACATCTGGTGTCCTGAAGACGAATCTCAAAGGCGCAGACACGCTGCAGTGCATCAAGAGGTTAGTGTAATCGTTCTTGATTTAATCTAGGGTTCTAAAATTAATCTGATTAATTTTAAAATCTTAAATGGCAAATACAGATCCAAAAACATATTAAAAGAGTTTTAATATGTTGTTTATCATTGAAATCAAATAGATAAAAATAAATCTTGCATGGTGCTTGTGACCCTAGGTGAAAATTTTTGAATTCAATGGTATAATCTTGTGTTTTTCACGCTTCCGTTCCTTCACAAAAAACTTTTCATTCCTTGAACCCAAAGATTATAGTTGGAACCAGTCAGAACTGTTACAATAAGTTTTGAAATATCATATTTCTCCATTGATAACAAGATGAGGAGAAAAAAAAATGGTATAATAACAAGAATGAAAGAATGAACCAGAACAGGTTGTAGAGAGAGAAGAGTGACCCCAGAAACTAGAAATAAAAGCTTTACGGTTCTGATACTATGTTATAAGAAAGAATACAAGTAATGAAGGAAATGATTGTGTATTTGTCTGTGTCTTATTTACAGAGATATTACATCTATTTATACATGAGAATATGAGCTAATTTAGACATGAATAATAATTGCTATAATTATGCTACACAAATCTCCTATAATCATGCTAATTGCTATAATTATGCTACACAAATCTTCTATAATCATGCTAATTGCTATAATTATGCTAACAAACATTATTAGTGTAACACCCCTATTGCATAGCCTGGTATATTTCACTGTTTCGATGACTGGTATCGGTCTGGACAATTAAGGGGATTAAAACCACATCTAAGACAACTAGATAAGCCCTAAACATAAATAATTAGTAATTGTCAATTAGTTAAGTATAAATAAGAAAAACAGAACATAAGAGATTAAATGAGCCAAGAGTCACAGCGATGGGTGACCTTCTCGGGAAGGACTGCAAAGTCGATTTAAACTCAAATTTCGAACTGTAAAATATGACGCTGCGGTCCTTAGGACTATTGCGAACTTATTGGAAAAGAGAAAATCACAAAAAAGAATTGTTAAGCCGGTCAAATAATTAGGTCAGGGATCCGAAAAAAATATTGAATTATTTGCAAATCGGATCGAACCGGCGAGAGGCAATTTGGTCAATTGACCCCGAGAGCTGTCTCATGATCTAATTGTGAAATAAAATCACAGAAAAGAAAATTTAGGAATCAAGAATTAAATTAAAGAACTAATGGAAAAATAAATAGAAAAAAAAAAGAAAAAGGAAAAGTGAAAAGTGATGACATCTTGCATGACATCATGCATGATGCAATAAACACTAAATTAAAAAAAAAAATTGGAGAATTAGTGGTCTTCCATAAGGATAAATACATAAAAGAAAAAGAAAAGAAAAGAAAAAAAAAAGGAGAGTCTTCTTCATTTGCCGTCCCTCTCTCTCTCACTCTCTCCCTCACCCATAAACCTCCATTAGAGCTCTTTTGTGAGCTTTAAAATAACAAAATTCCACCATAGAAAAGTAACCTACCATAGATAAAACTTGTTTGGGCAACTAGAAAGGAAGGTGCAAGGAAAAAAAAGAAAAGAAAACTTGAAGGAAAGGAAGAAGAAAATTCTGCATTCAAGGTTAGTAAGTTCACTTCAAATTTTTAGTTTAATTAAAGTATTTATAGCATAAAGAACTTATAAATATGCTTAAAATGAAATGAAAACATCCTTGGGGAACAAGAGTAAATTCCGGCCAGCTAGGGTTTGTGATGGAAATGTTTGTGTTTTGATTGAATTAATTATGTTAGGAAGCTTAATTGAGTGATGGAGTAATGTTAATATGCTTTGAATTAGTTAAATGTAACAATTAGTGTAGTTAGGGTTTTGGCACCTAGGGTTTGGAATACAAAAATTTGGAAAAGTTGTCAAATGGTGTGTTTGACCTTGTTTGAGGTGAGAAATGGTCATTTGTGACCAATTGGGGTATGTTGGAAGTGTTGGAAGTGAGTGGAGATTCGGATTGGATGTGGGCAGTATGCAGCAGCATGACCTAGGTCCCTTTCAGGGACCAAAACTGAAAATGTACAAGCCTAATTGGTGTGAGGCCAATTCGGAATGAAACTAGACACAAAATGACACATTTTTCATTTAGGAATCATGCTCAAAAAGTGACTAAAACCTAGTGAACATATTGACCAAATCCGGATTAGGCAATCTGACCTGTATAAAAATGACCAAATGAACAGTGTTTGTTCATTTGGCCATAACTTGGGCTAGGCAGGTCTAAATGACCTGAAATTTTACGAGTACAAAACTGAGATATATATCTAAAACTTTCATGAAGAACACAAACCCAAATTATGCCCTTAACCAAGTCATTTAGTCACCCAAAATTGGTGACCTAAAACTACCAGAACCCAGAAATTTGCCCAGAAATCTAGGTAAGTCTAATCCGGCAACCATGATTCAAATGGCTATAACTTGAGCTACAAAACTCCAATTAGAGTGATTTATAAAGGAGAATAAAGTTAAGACAATAAGGAACAATTTCTATTGAGAAAACTTAGCCAAACTCTAACAGCAAAATAACCAATGGAACAGTGCAACATAAGACACTAAAACTGAAAATGTGAAATTTTGCCTAAAAGAATTAAGTTTTGGGTAAACAAATAAAACCAACAAAATAGGTAACCAAAATGTGGTATGTGGGTGAAATTAGAATTCCCATACCTATTAAGCCTTAGAAAGTCAATAAATTGACTTGAATAGTATAGTGAATAGTAACCCCGAAACACAAATTTTAAATAACGTCAAGTTTAGCATATTAAAGCTAGGTAAAAGTAAATTTGAAATTATTTTTGGATTTATGATAAGTTATGATACTGAAACACTGTGAAACTGTGTGTTTCAGTGGAAAAGAATACCTGGAAAGAACCCGAGGGATCGAGTCAAGGCCAAGAGGCGACTCGTATAAGGTTTGTGCACAACATAGAATTGTGAATGAATTGAAATATTGAATTGTGATATCATTGTCTTGAAATATTTATTATGCTTTTAATTTAAATTGTTGAAAGCTTAATTGTATATATTTGAAATGGCATCAAATGTTTAGTAAATTGTTAAGATAGTTTTGAAACCACAGTGTCATGACCATATATTTAAATACCTCACTAGCATGACTAGTGGGGGAAATCGCTGATTTTGATTCCTTCTCCGTCAAGTGTTGAGGTGTGTGCCAGTAGAAGAAGAAAAAGAATGGGTTCCCATATATTTGAGCTAGCTAGCCTTGTGATGTGACTTCTCTTTAGCCTCTGGCTCCTGAGATGATATTTGTTTTGAATGGCATGATATAACTGTGTATTTTTATGAAATTTGTTTTGAGACTTTTGAAATAAAATTGTTGGATTAAATGCATCTAAATCATGTTTTGTATTTATTTCTCTTATTCAATTTAATTTTTGAATAAGTATGATTTAAATTCTGCATAAATGTTATTTTAGTATGTTGTGCACCACTGAGTCCTAGTACTCAGCGATGGCTGTTATTCCTGTTGCAGATATAGAGACTAGAGGAGCAACAGAGTGAGCTGCTGAGGATTGAGGAGCTACCTACTCTTAAGTCTATCGGGTATATTTTATACCCTAATTGTAAAAATTATTTTGATGCATGTAAATGTAGAAAATGGTCATGAGCAGTTGTATAGAGTTGTATAAAACTTGTAATAAATTTTAGTTTTGTTTTTTCTTAATGTAAATTTTTATAATGATGTCTATAAATTGTTTTATCTTTAATGAAATATGAATGGAAGTATTTTGTTTTAATTTGCAAAAATTGAATTATAGTATTTTGATGATGTTGAAGAGTAATGATGTTGAAATTAGTTGGGATGGTTGTGGAATTGATGAAGTTGTTGAGATAAATCATTAGAAGTGCTTTTTACAAGTATTTGAAGAACTGTTTTCTCAAAATACAGATGGCACTCTATCGAAATTTCTATAAAATTTGCGGAAAAATAAAATGGAACAAAAATTTTAACTAGTTTTCAAACTCTAATTAAATGTTTTAATACCTAGTAGAAAATGCTCACCACTTATGAAAGTAAGAAAATTGTTTTAAAATCCCTTGTAGGGTACTTAATGAGTTATCGGTAGGTGAAGTTCGGTAGTTCATTAGGTATTCTACGCGATCATGTTATGCCTTATAGAGGGGTAAGGTGTGACATGTTTTAGTGGTATCAGAGCAAATTTTTAAAGTATGTTTTAACTTGTGAATTTGTGTCTTTCCTTGTTAAGTACAACTGCTCAATGTCCTTATTTGTTACATACAGTGCATTACATCATAAATATGAACTGACGAAGGGAATCTCCTTGTGTTATTTGTTCAGGAGATATCCTACTCCATATTGAAATGGAAGAAGGGGATCACTCAGTTGAGCAATCTGTTGAAGCTGAGGCACAAGAGGAAGCCCCAGCTCTACAGAATGTTAGTGGGTCAGTAGCACCAGCCCCACAAATGCTGCAGTTTCCTGCACAGTTCACACTACAGATGGCGGCAATATTTCAACAAATGGCTAGGGGTATGCCTACTCAAGCTCCACCCCAGACTTTTGTGGTGCAACCTCAAGCTCCAGTCAGACAGTATGACAAGCTGTTGAAGTATGGGGCTACGGAATTCAAGGGTATAGTAGACCCTTTAGAGGCAAAGCAGTGGCTAGAGAGGATGGATCGAGTGTTCAAGAAGCTGCACTGCCCTGATGAGCTGAAATTTGAATACTCAAGATCACTACCGCAAGGATGCGTATGATTGGTGGAAGATCATCCTCACGGCTTGGTGAACCACCACTATCGACACAGGATGACTTCATCGAGAATTCGCATGTAAATACGTTCCAGATGCATACGTGGATCAGAAACTACAAGAATTTCTGAGTCTAAAACAAGGCAACAGAACAGTGGCAGAATATGAGAGGGAGCTCTCCTGCTTAAGCCACTATGCTAGGAATCTCCTTTCTATCAGCAAGGAAAGGTGCAAGAGATTTGAGATGAGTTTGAAGCCCAGCCTACGGATGCAAGTTGTGGGATTCAGACATAGTAATTTCTTAGAGCTCATCTCTCAGGCACTTGAGTTGGAAAGAATTGAATCAGAAGTGACCCCAGCAAAAGAAAAATTAGAAAAAGCTGAAAAACTAGAGAAAAACAAGGGGAAAAAGTCAATAGAGCCAAGTCTTAGTGGTACTTCTGGGAAGAGAAAGAAATTTAGGGGACCTAACAGAGGTCGAGGTGGAAGGTTTGGAAGGGGCAGATTCTCTGGACAGAGACCCCCTAGGTCTGGTCAACAGTCGAGCAGGGGTTCACAACCTCCCCGCCCCTGTGAGACTTGTGGCAAGATTCATGGGGGAGAATGCTATTGGGCAACAGGAGCCTATTTTAACTATGGAGGCAAGGGTCATATTGCAAAAGATTGCACTAGTGCTGCTAGATTCGGTCCAGCTCCTACAACTGTAGAAGGATCTATTCAGAGTCCTGCTCCCAGAGGTTCACAACCAGTTTACAGAGGAAGAGACAGAGGTAGAGGCACTACTTCCGGTAGTCAGGGTACTGTTGGTCAGTCAACACAAGTAAGTGCTTCAGCCAGAGTTTATATGATGAGACAGCGAGAAGAGGCTGAGACTTCTGATGTGGTAGCCGGTACATTCTCTATCTCTGATCAAGAAGTATTTGTGTTGTTTGATCCGGGCTCAACCCACTCATATTTTAGTGCTAGCATAGTCAGTTGACTTGCTATTCCGTGTGTCAAAATGGGTTTTTGTTACACTCATTTCATATAGGCATTTTAGGGTAGTTTTGCATCCATTTTGCCCTTATATTTTAGTATATTTTATGTTTTTAGCTTTATTTTAGCTTATTTGTTAAATTAAAATACTTTATATGTGATTTTTGTAATTTTGTTGTTTTTGATAGGATTTTGTGGCAAATCGAAGATCAATGAGTGCAATAGGAAGTGATTTGAAGAAATTTGGAGTTCTTTAAGCATGGAGGAAAGTTAAAGAAATCAAACCTTGAAAAAGCAAACCAGCCGAAATTTGCTTGAGGCTTTGCTTAAGATCATGCTTAGGGTAAAGCGGCAGTTGCTTAAGGTGCAAAGACAAGTCAAGCATTAGCGTAAAAGTCCATTTTACTCTAAGTCCGCCAAGATTTCTTGAAGGTCCGCTTAACCTTAAGCATGCGACTGTAAGTGAAATCGCTAAAAGTCGCTTAGGTTAAGCCAACCCTAAGCAGATCGCCTAACGTGAATAGTCTTTCGACTTGGATAATTTTACACCTCATTTCCTATCCACTCCTTGTCTTTTATTTGCTTTTAGGGCAACTTTTAGGGACCATATAAATTCATCATTTCCTTATTTTTGCCACAAGAGGAAGGGGAGGAAAAACAAAAAAGGAAAGAAAATTATATAGAAAGAGGGAGAGAAGACGCCATTCTCTCTAGGAAGAGGAGTCACAGACGAGTTTGGAGCTCCAGAAACCAGAGACCTTGGTTCTTCCACCTGGGTTTTCCCATTTCAGTCCTTTTATCATGTTTTTCTATATTCTTCCATCAATATTTCTTGTAAATACCATCATGAGTGAGTAATTTCTTTAGATTTCAGAGTTGGGAAATATGTCTTAGATTAATTTGTGGATTTGGACTGGGTATTTCCTTATTTTATATGAATATGAGTTTTGATTCCTTCCTTGTGTGCTTGATTTACTTGCCTAATGTTGGTACCCATTGGGTATTGTGTTAATCTTTGATTGAAGGACCGAAAGGTGAAAGTCATTGATAGGTAATCATGGATTGGAACTTAAAATCACCTAGATTTAGAAATAAACTAGGACTTTAAGAGGAATTAATTATTGGTTACAAAACTTAATGGGTTTTAAAGTAATCAAATACATACGAAAGTAGGTTTGGTTATTTTAGAATACACTTTGATTTGCTTGAAAAAGATATCAAAGGGATTTAGAATCAATTTCCTTCAAACTCTATTTTTCCCTAAAAATTGGAATGCCCAAGACAAATCCCAACAAATTTATGCATAAACCCCCAACTCTGGAATATCTTTTACCATAATTAGACTTTTGCTTAAATTACCCATTGTTAATTTTAGTTTAATTGTGAACTAGAATTAGAATTTATTTGTTTGCTCTTTACCCATTTCAATTGGATTAATCAATTTACCTTGCTCATTTACATTTACCATTTATTCATTAATCATTAGCCCAAATAATCGCTTCATTCATAGTTTAGTAATCAAACAAATCGTGGGAACGATACTTGATTCATCACTTTATTACTTGAGACGACCCATATACTTGCGGATAAGTCACATCAAGTTTTTGGCGCCGTTGCCGGGGATTTGATTTTTTGTTTGATATTAAACAATTGTTTGTTTGGTTAATTTGGGCATTTTATTTTATTTCTTTTTACCATTTTACTTTGAGAATTTGTTTATTTTTGTTTTTCAGGTGCTTTATTTTATGAGAAGGACAAAAAGTGAGGAAATCAATTTATTCTTTGACCCAGAAATAGAGAAGACAGCAAAAGCTTTAAGAGCAGAATCTAAGAGGAGAAAAGCTGAAATTAAGGATCAACAACAACAAGAAAGAGCACAAGAGCAAGAGGAATTATAAGAAGAAATGGCTAACAACAACAACAATAACAATAACAACCGCTCTGTGAAGGATCATGCCTATCCTAACATTGGAGATTTCATGCCAAGTATCACAAGACCAAGAGTAGAAGCCAATAATTTTGAACTGAAGCCTGCACTCTGTCAAATGGTACAACAAGCACAATTTGGAGGAAATCCAAGTGAAAGTCCACATGTGCATCTAGCACACTTTCTTGAGATCAGTGATATGTTGAAGATAAATGGAGTTTCTAATGATGCAATTCGGCTCAGATTATTTCCTTTTTCTCTGAAGGACCGAGCTAGAGAGTGGTTACATTCTTTGCCACCGGGTTCTATCACAACATGGGATGAACTTTCTCAAGCATTTTTAGCTCAATATTTTCCACAAGCAAGACAACTAAGCCGAGAAATGAGTGACTTCTTTTAAACCTAGAGATGATGAGAGCTTGTATGAAGCATGGGAGAGGTACAAGGATTTGCAAAGGAGATGTCCACATCATGGGATTCCTAAGTGGATGCTTGTTCAACAATTTTACAATGGAGTTTCACCAGCTATTAGAAGTACAATTGATGCATCTTCCGAGGTGACCTTATGGAGAAATCAAGATGAAGCTTTTTCCGCTCTTGATAAAATTGCTTATAACAACTACCAATGGAGTTGTGAGAGGAATGAGATCAAGAAACCACCGGTATGTTTGAGCTTGATGCCATGAATATGATTAATGCTAAGTTTGATGCTTTGACAAGGAAGATGGACAAGTCGAGCATGAAAGTAGATTCTTCACCGGAGGTTCTAGTAATTCAAGAGAAGTTGAGCCGCAAATGTCAATTGTGCAACAGATTTTTCTCGCACTTAATCAAGATTTTTCAAGTGAGCAAGTGGATTATGTGGGGAACTACAATCAAAGGCCGTGTGGTAACCCATTTTCTGCGACTTATGATCCAAAGATGGAGAAACCACCCCAATTTCTCTTGGGAGGTAGACAAGGGCAAAATCAGAATTTTCAAAGAACCTTACGGATATCAACAAAATCAATTTTCACAGAATAGAGGCCTCCCTCCTGGAATTTCTAAACCTCAAAATGCACCTGCTCCACCTCTACCACAACAAGCACAACTAGACAAGACAGCTAGATTGGAATCTATGATTGAAACTCTACTTGTGAGCCATCAAAGTCAATAAGAAATGATTTCTCAATTAGCATCTAAAGTGGATCAAATGGCAACACACAACAAGATGTTAGAGAATCAAATAGCTCAACAAGCTAGCTCTTCAAGTAACAAAGCATTTGGGAAGCTTCCTAGCCAAACTAGAAAATTCAAGGGAGCATTGCAAGGCTATTACATTGAGAAGTGGAAAATATTGAAGAATGGAGATAAAAAGATTGAAGAGGAAGTTGAAGAAAAGAAAAGCAGAGAAGGAGATGAACAAACAAGTTGAAGTTAGAATTGGAGCTGAGAAAGAAAATTCAGTGGAAGAAAAAGGAAGTAAGGAGAGGGAGAGCAAAGAGGAAGAACCTAAATATGTTGCACCTAAAGCCTACATGCCACCTTTACCATTCCCACAAAGGTTTCAGAAAGCGAAATTGGATAAACAATTTGGGAAGTTTTTGGAGGTATTGAAGTCTTTGCATGTGACTATTCCTTTCACTGATGCCTTAGCACAAATGCCTTCATATGCCAAATTTTTGAAGGAAATTTTATCTAACAAGAAGAAATTGGAGGAATTTGAGACTGTAGCTCTCACTAAGAAAGCAAAGGCTATTTTGCAAAATAAGCTTCCACCCAAACTGAAGGATCCTGGAAGTTTCTCCATACCATGTCACATTGGGGATATCAGTATAGATAAGGCTTTATGCAATCTTGGAGCCAGTGTTAGTCTGATGCCATTGTCTATCTATGAGAAAATGAAGATTGGACAAATGAAGTCTACTACCATATCACTACAGTTAGCAGATAGGTCTATTAAATTTCTAATTGGGATAGTTGAGAATGTTCCTCTGAAAGTTGGAAAATTTTTCATACCAGTGGATTTTGTGGTATTGGAGATGGAGGAGGATGTACACATTCCTATTATTCTTGGTAGACCTTTCCTTGCTACTGCTGGAGCTGTGATTGATGTAAAAAATGGGAGACTTACATTAGAAGTTGGGGAAGAGAAAGTTGAATTTAATTTGTTTCAAGCAATGAAAAAGAAAGATGATTCAAACTCATGCTTGAGAGTTGATGTGATAGATGAAGAGGTTAGAGAAGTGCTTAAAAAGCAACATCCTAAAGATCCCTTAGAAGCTTGTTTGGTTCATAACATCAAAAAAGGGGATGAGATTGAGGAAGCTGCAGAATATGCTACAATTTTGGAAGGAAATCCACCATTGCCTATGGTTGATATTGAAAAAATTGGGGACTTGAAGCAAGAAACAACTTCATCATCAAAGCTTGAGAAAAGTGAAGCACCAAAGGTAGAGTTGAAACCTCTTCCAACAAATCTCAGGTATGCTTTTCTAGATCAAAATTCTACATATCTTGTGATTGTTAGTGCTAAATTGACTGATTGTGAAGTTGAAAAATTATTGAGAGTTCTTAGGAAGCATAGAAGGATAATTGGTTATACCATTGATGATATTAAAGGAATACATCCTTCTGTGTGCATGCATAGAATTTTGTTGGAAAATGACCATAAAGCCTCTCGAGAATCACAAAGGAGATTGAATCCAAACATGAAAGAGGTTGTGAAAAGGAGATCTTGAAATTGCTTGATGCAGTATCATTTACCCTGCTTCGACAAAGAATTGGGTAAGTCCATTCATGTTGTACCTAAGAAAGGGGGCATCACAAGAGTGAAAATGAAAATGATGAACTAATACCTACAAGAATCAGAATCGGATGGAGAATGTGTATAGACTATAGAAAATTGAATAAGGCAACTAGAAAGGACCATTTTCCATTACCATTTATAGATCAAATGCTTGAGAGAGTAGCTCATCATTCTTATTTTTGCTATTTGATGGCTATTCAGTGGTTCTTTCGATCCCTATTCACCTGCATGATCAGGATAAAACTACCTTCACATGTCCTTATGGTACCTTTGCATACCGAAGGATGCCATTTGGACTATGTAATGCCCCTGCTACATTTCAACGATGTATGATGTCCATATTTTCTGACATGATTAAGGATATTATGGAAGTGTTCATGGATGATTTTTCTGTGTATGGTAAATCTTTTGATGAATGCTTATCTAATTTGTCTAAGGTTTTGCAGAGATGTGAAGAGTTCAATTTAGTTTTGAATTGGGAAAAGTGCCATTTTATGGTGCAAGAAGGAATTGTTTTGGGACATCTTGTGTCAAACAGGGGTATTGAGGTGGACAAAGCAAAGGTAGAAATTATTGAGAAAATGCCACCCCCAACATCTGTGAAGGGAGTGAGGAGTTTCTTGGGTCATGCTGGATTTTATAGGAGATTTATCAAGGATTTCTCTAAGATTTCTAAACCTCTTACCAATTTATTGAGTAAAGATGTGGAATTTAATTTTGATATTAATTGTATGAATGCTTTTTGCAGGATAAAGGAAGCTTTGATATCTGCTCCTATTATGCACCACCCGATTGGTCATTACCTTTGAGTTAATGTGCGATGCTAGTGATTATGCCATTGGGGCTGTTTTGGGACAAAGGAAAGATAAGAAAGTGTATGCAATATACTATGCAAGTAGGACCTTAGATGATGCTCAAATAAATTACTCTACTACAGAGAAAGAGTTTTTGGCAGTAGTATTTGCAGTAGACAAATTCAGTGTCCTATCTTGTGGATCTAAGGTCATAGTATACACAGATCATGCAGCTATCAAGTATCTCCTTCAAAAAGAGGCTAAACCTAGATTGATAAGGTGGGTGTTACTCCTTCAAGAGTTTGACTTGGAAATTAAAGATAAGAAAGGAGTAGAAAATGTGGTAGCGATCATCTATCTAGATTGAGGCAAGAACAAGGAGACAATTTGGGAAAAGAGCCCCAATAGATGATTATTTTCCGATGAGCAAATCGTTAGTAATCATGAATGCAAAAACACATTGGTATGCAGATTTTGTGAACTATCTAGTGTGTGGAATCCTTCCACTTAATTTAACATGGCAAAGAAAAGAAGAAATTTCTTTTGATGTGAAGGATTATGATTGGGAGGAACCATTTTTATTCAAGAGATGTGGAGATGGGCTGATTAGAAGATGTTTAGCTGATGAGGAGATAGGGAATGTTATCAAAGATTGCCATTCTTCACTTTATGGGGTTCATATGAGTGTGACAAAGATCGCAGAAAAAGTTCTTCAAGCAGTGGTTCTTTGGCCACACATGTTTAAGGATGTGAGGAAGTTTGTAAATGCATGTGATAGGTGTCAAAGGATGGGTAATATCTCAAAGAGAGATGAAATGCCCTCCAAAATATATTGGAAGTGGAATTATTTGATGTGTGGGCATTGATTTCATGGGACCTTTTCCATCGTCCTTGGGACACAAATACATTTTAGTTGGAGTAGATTATGTGAGCAAATGGGTTGAAGCTATACCATCTCCAACTAATGATGTAAGAGTTGTGATTAAATTCCTTAAAAAGTTCATTTTTACATGATTTGGAACTCCACGTGCCATTATAAGTGATGGAGGTTCTCATTTTTGCAACCATCAATTTGAAAGATTATTGCAAAAATATGGAGTGAAGCATAAGGTTGCAACACCCTACCATCCACAAACTAGTGGTCAAGTGGAGATCTCCAATAGAGAGTCAAAAGAATTCTTGAGAAAACAAAGGAATTGTTCAAGGAAAGATTGGTCACTAAAGTTAGATGATGCTCTTTGGGCCTATAGAAGCCTTTTAAAACTCCTATCTGAACTACCCCATTTAGATTGGTTTATGGGAAAGCTTGTCATTTACCTTTGGAGTTGGAGCATAGAGCATATTGGGCCATAAGGACACCGAACTTTGACTTAAAACTGCAGGAGAAAAAGAATGTCGCAACTAAATGAACTTGAGGAGCTTAGATTGGATGCTTATGAAAATGCCAAGCTTTACAAGGAAAGAACTAAGAGATGGCATGATAAGCATATTAGGAGGAAAGAATTTCAAGAAGGTGATGTTGTTCTCCTATATAACTCTAGGTTAAGGTTATTTCCAGGAAAATTGAAGTCAAGATGGTCAGGGCCCTACACTGTTATAAAAGTATACCCCTATGGAGCTGTTGAGTTAGGCAATGAGACCTCAGGGACTTTCAAAGTTAATGGGCAGAGATTAAAACACTATATTGTTAGAGAACCCATGCAAAAGTTTGTAGAGGTTTCATGGCTTGGTTCTCCAGTCAGGGATACTTAGGAGAATTGGAGTGGAAGGTCAAGCTTAAGACCTTAAACAAGCGCTTCTTGGGAGGCAACCCAAGCGTATCCTTTTATAGTAATTAATTTCCATTTAATTTCATTTCAGTTTTCACCCCCATTAATCTCAAAAGTGACATTTGTTTATCTTTTGTAGGTCATTCATGAAGATGGGGCAAGTTTACACTTGTGGCAAAAACAAAGAATTGAAGGGAAGCAAGTATAAGCAAAATTCTGCACTTTATGCAGTGCCTATGAACAGTAACACCTTTAAACTTATGCTAAATTGCTGATATTGCAATCTACTTGATAGCACATGTTTGATTTTGTGTTTTGTGTAAATTCTGTGAAATGCAACTTGAATGAGGATCAATTTTGATATTTAGGACTGATGAGAGCTTTATTGAAGTGCAAAAATAATGTTTGTTAAGTTTCACCTTTTAGTGTATATATAATTTTGTAGTCTGATAGGAATTTGCATGCTTTTGTTTGGAATTGCTGCTAATTTTTGAATTCTGCAGATTTTGGTTACTGTATACGCTACTGTTCATGCTGTTAAAAAGGTCAATTTCTACATCTTTTCTGCAATTCTTGATTGATTGGAACTTGTCCAAAATGCTGCTGAAAATGTGCTTTTGGTATAAGTAAAGAAAGGAGACCATTTCATTAAATGTGTACAAAGGTAGTTAAAATAGATGCCTAAATTGAAAAAAAAATGCTTGCATGAGGTAAATGAAAATATATGGTGTTTGATGAGTTCTAAGAGATTATGAACTTAAATCCCTCAATTTTATGGTGTTTGTGTGTATTTGGTAATTGCTGAGGGTCACAATAGCATTCCATAGCTCTTGGACTGATTTTGGTAAGCAAAACCACGATTTTTCCCAAAACCTGCCGAAACTTGCTGATGACATTGCTTGTCAAGCAAAGTCTTAAGCAAATTCTGCTGAACCTTATGCCTAACCCTAAGCATGGCCCAGAATACCACATGCCTACCCCACATTTTAAAAGGCCCAAGACTTCCGCCAATTTTCCAAAAGCTTCACCCACACTCCCGATAACCTCATCGACTCCTTTCTCACGCCATTTCTTCCGGCAATTTTTACAAGAAGCCGAAAGGTTTCTTCCTTTTCATTAAAATGGTAAGAACTAAAATGTGGTCTTCCCACAAACCCAAACTCAGTGGACTTCGACATTCTGTCAAATCAAAAATGGGTATTCCATCCTCATTACCCACAAACCCTAAGCCCAGCCCAGTCCGCCGCTCCCTCAGTCACCGCCACCACAAATGCCACCATTACCTCAATCGCCACCACCTCAGTCACCGCCACCACCCCCAAGCCAAATACCACCTTTCATTCCGCCGACTCCCCTCTCGCCGCAATCCGAGCCACAAAATGCAACACCAATTCCCGACACCCATTCCCGTAACTAGCGCTGAACTCGTGCCTACTCAAACGAGAACCCAAGGCAAAACAAAAAAGTCAAGTAAACTTAAGAAAACCCCTCGTTTGAAACTAAACGAGTACCCTCTATTCCTTTCGACTGAATTCTCCACCTCACCGCCCTCTCGAACCAATTAGCAAAAGGACTGTGTCTTCCTCACAAACTCCAAAGACCAAAGGACCCAAACACCAAGATCTCGCCTTCCTTGCAAACTCCAAAGACTGGCTCATCTGCAGATACTATAGAGGAGGTAATTTCTCCATTACCTTGGGCTTTTAGGGATATGGATATGAAAAAGGCCTATGAGAAATTAGTTTCTAAAACTATTTTGGCAAACAAGTATATGGATGAGCAGATTTTGAAAGAATTAGGCATTTATGACTCAGATTTGCCTATTTGAATGTCAAGAATGGATCGACTTTGCTAAAATTAGGGAACCAAAGGTACAAGGATCTAACCTCGAATTTTTGAGTTCCCTAAGGTTGAGTTTCAAACCAACAAAGGTTCGAACATAAAGATATGATATATTTTCGATGTGCCGGAATTGATAGGGAATTAGACATGGCGCTATGAATGCAATTTTTGGTTTTCGTGATTCGTGATATAAAAACATTGAGTGGCAAAGAAACTGCTTATGACTGTTCAATTCGGAAGGATATTGCACCTTTTGGGGTTATTATACACGAGGATTGCAAAAGCCTCTAGGATAGTTGACCATGTATTGAAATACCTCCATAGGTTCATTACTTACACTGCTTTTAGGAAGGGGACACAAGAATGATTGTGGGTGCTAGGATTTGTTTCTCTTGTGGTGCATGAAGGAGAGAAAACAAGTAAGCACACCCATTTCATAGCTACTCATTGGCACCAAATTGTCACAAAGCATACTAAAGGTAGTATTGTTTTTGGGGGTATATAATCGCTATAGCAAACTCATTTAGCTTTGATGCTAGTCTATATAAATTGCTGCCGCTACTGGGAATCATATATAGACAAAGACAATGTTGTCAGATATGGATGTTTGTGAGAAAGTAGGCCATACCTATACTGCTACAATAGCATCCTCGATACCACTGCATCGCAGACCCCACCACTTTTGCACCAAAGAGTAACCACAACCAACCTCTACCCCACAGCTTTCAAGCAGACATTTTATCCTCTTAAGATCCTTGGAATCCGAATAGCAAGTTTCACTGTCCCAACCATCTGCTCTCACCGACACCACGTAAATTCTTGCTACCTTGAAGAGCTTAGAAATCAAAATTGAAACCATGGGTCGAGCAAAGTTAACCAAAAGAAGAAGCTAGAAAAGAAACTTAAAAGAGACTTTTATCTCTTAAAAATAAATGTATAACATCAACTTCAAATGCTAGAGCTTTACAACAACCGCCCAATCCTACAACAATTTATATCATTGGGGCCAAGCCATGTTTCAAGAAATGAAAGGCTTAACAGAAAACTTGGAACCGTCAAGCTTCTGATCACAATGAACTCATCAGAACATGAAGCACACCGGTGCAAAGAAGAAAGCCTTGACAAAGAAAGCCTTGACAAAGAAAGCTTGATCAAGAGCAATAGTTCTAATTTCTATTTTAGGTTTATTTTGTAACTGTTTATTTTAATTTTCAAACTTTGGTCATGGTTGTAATACTTTGGTAATTAGTTTTATGATTATACCTACACTTACTTCTTTTAGTTTAATCTATTTTATTTTCTGATATGGACATAGATACACTGTGAATGCTTTTTGGTTTAATTTTTGATTTAACTATTAGATTTTATTTCTTTACACTCTTTCATTTTCTTGCACATTATTTTTGCACTTTATCTTTTCTTCAATCCTAATTTTGTTGACATTGATGAGTTGCACAAATTTTCTTTGAGCCGAATCGCTCCACATCGCTTGGAGGTAACAGCTTTCCTTACACCAGTTAAGCCTATGGTATGTTGCCAATGCTTATGCTTTCGCTTTACCCTACGCAACAGGTTAAGCAACATCTTAAGCAATGTAAATTCATACATTTGGGATACTTTTTCACATTTTTCTCTCTAAAGCTTCATTGTTAATATCATTTTGAGCTAATTTTGAAATACTTGAGCTTATATTGATTTAATCCCCAATTGTATATATTTCATTAATTGATTAGTTCACACAATTTTGCCCATCTTTGCATTCATTTTAGACATTGAGGACAATGTTTCATTTGAGTTTGGGGGTGAGGGCAAAATTTTTGCAAAATTTTTAAAATTTTCATTCATTCATTTATTGCATTTCATTCATTCATATATAGATAATCCATACACTTTTACATATACCACACACATGTCTATACTCATACACATACATTTGCATATAGTTTTCATATAGATTACACTTAGTTTTAATTTGATTTATGCATTCATTTTAGGATCATGCATATCATAAAAATAAATTTTTACCTTGTCCTTAAAGGATTGAGAGTTGCTTTGAAGAGCAATTAAGCTTATTTTTAGAAAGGTTTGATGGATTGAAAATTCTGGATAGGTGCAAAGTTATTAGATTCTTGCTTTAGTTTATATCTTCTTAGCCAAGGGCCACCCAATCAATTGCATTGACTTTGAGTGCTTAGAGAAAACTCTAAGGTGAGAAGTAGCTAATTGATGTCTCACCAATCCTAGAACAATCTTCCTAAACCTTTCAAGGCGAAATCATAGCATACACTTGAAAAAGAAATGATCTAGGCATTCTTTGAATTTTAAACCCATATTTTAGCCTTAGCCAACCTCACTTAAAAATTTCCCTTTGGAACCAATTTGAGCCTACATTTATCCTTCTTATTCCTTTGGAACCCACATTACTACCTAGCCATAAACCCAAACACTTACCTACCCTCCATGAGAATAATCCTTTAAGTGATAGATACACATAAAAAAAAAAAAAATATATATATATATATATATATATGTATAACAATTAGTTGGGAGAAGTGACTAAAGTAAAAAGGCTAGCAAATTCAATTATGGTATGTAAAGTAATTCACCACTCAAGCATACAAAGAAATGAGTTTGGGGGTGAATTGAAAGGGACAATTGTAATTCAAAGTCAATATTATTTATATAGTCCCTCTAAAAGCTTCAAAATTATATGCTAGCATTGGTGAATAGTTGTAAAGTTCCTTCTCCCAAATGATTCAAAAAAAAAAAAAATTGTGTGTCTTGATCTTTTAATAATTTGATTATTCTCATATTTTGTTACCCTTATCCCTTTTTTGTTAGCCACATTATCACCCCCTTAGCCCCATTACGACCCTTGAAAGTCCTTTTGATCTTTTGATGGTGTTTTGCTACATTAGTGGAGATTGGAATAGGAGAATTGCCTATGGGATTGGGATATCATTAAATCCATCCATTTACTTCCATCATTATTTGAGACACTTTAGTTTATGGATTACCCTATAGTCTATTTAGGCATGATTATTCTTTGTGATTGATTGGTTTGGGCTTGATGATATGGATAATTGACCCAAGGCTAAGCGGTGATAACTTTGGTAAGGATTGAATTCTTTGCATCTTGAAAGTGGGTATATGGTTTGTTGGTGGCTAAAAGTAAGCTTGAGAGTTTGGATAAGTAATTTTCATAAATTTAAGGTAAGGTACCCCAAATTGTATTAATTGTTTTAATTTGCTTGAGGACAAGCAAATGTTTGAGTTTGGGGGAATTTGTTACACTCATTTCATATAGGCATTTTAGAGTAGTTTTGCATCCATTTTGCCCTTATATTTTAGTATATTTTATGTTTTTAGCTTTATTTTAGCTTATTTGTTAAATTTAAATACTTTATATGTGATTTTTGTAATTTTGTTGTTTTTGATAGGATTTTGTGGCAAATCAAAGATCAATGAGTGCAATAGGAAGTGATTTGAAGAAATTTGGAGTTCTTTAAGCATGGAGGAAAGTTAAAGAAATCAAACCTTGAAAAAGCAAACCACCAAAATTTGCTTGAGGCTTTGCTTAAGATCATGCTTAGGTAAAGCGGCATGCTTAAGGTGCAAAGACAAGTCAAGCATTAGCAAAAGTCCATTTTACTCTAAGTCCGCCGAGATTTGTCAAGGTCCGCTAACCTTATGCATAAAGGCGACTAAGTTGAAATCGCTAAAAGTCGCTTAGGGTTAAGCCAACCCTGCAGCATCGCCTAACGTGAATAGTGCTGCTGACTTGGATAATTTTACACCTCATTTCCTATCCACTCCTTGTCTTTTATTTGCTTTTAGGGGAACTTTTAGGGACCATATAAATTCATCATTTCCTTATTTTTGCCACAAGAGGAAGGGGAGGAAAAACAAAAAAGGAAAGAAAATTATATAGAAAGAGGGAGAGAAGACGCCATTCTCTCTAGGAAGAGGAGTCACAGACGAGTTTGGAGCTCCAGAAACCAGAGACCTTGGTTCTTCCACCTGGGTTTTCCCATTTCAGTCATTTTATCATGTTTTTCTATATTCTTCCATCAATATTTCTTGTAAATACCATCATGAGTGAGTAATTTCTTTATATTTCAGAGTTGGGAAATATGTCTTAGATTAATTTGTGGATTTGGACTGGGTATTTCCTTATTTTATATGAATATGAGTTTTGATTCCTTCCTTGTGTGCTTGATTACTTGCCTAATGTTGGTACCCATTGGGTATTGTGTTAATCTTTGATTGAAGGACCGAAAGGTGAAAGTCATTGATGGGTAATCATGGATTGGAACTTAAAATCACCTAGATTTAGAAATAAACTAGGACTTTAAGAGGAATTAATTATTGGTTACAAAACTTAATGGGTTTTAAAGTAATCAAATATATACGAAAGTAGGTTTGGTTATTTTAGAATACACTTTGATTTGCTTGAAAAAGATATCAAAGGGATTTAGAATCAATTTCCTTCAAACTCTATTTTTCCCTAAAAATTGGAATGCCCAAGACAAATCCCAACAAATTTATGCATAAACCCCCAACTCTGGAATCACTTTTACCATAATTAGACTTTTGCTTAAATTACCCATTGTTAATTTTAGTTTAATTGCGAACTAGAATTAGAATTTATTTGTTTGCTCTTTACCCATTTCAATTGGATTAATCAATTTACCTTGCTCATTTACATTTACCATTTATTCATTAATCATTAGCCCAAATAATCGCTTCATTCATAGTTTAGTAATCAAACAGCAAATCCTCGTGGGAACGATACTTGATTCATCACTTTATTACTTGAGACGACCCGTATACTTGCGGATAAGTCACATCAGTTTTGAAGTACTAGTAACTAGTCCATTAGGACAAGAGGTTTGGGTCAACAGAATCTATAGAGACTGTCCTTTGGTGATCCAAGGACATATTTTTCTGTCACATTTGATTGAAATGCCCTTCAGAGATTATGATATCATCTTGGGCATGGATTGGTTAGCCAGGCATCATGCCATGATTGACTGTAGACTGAAGACAGTCACTCTAGCCAGAAGGATGATCAGAAAGGGGTGTGAAGCATACTTGGCACATGTGATAGACACCCAAGTGGGAGTCCAACACTGAGGGACATTCCTACTGTATGTGACTTTCCGGATGTGTTTCCTGATGAATTGCCAGGATTACCTCCAGAAAAAGAGGTGCAGATTGAGATTGATGCTATGCCTAGTGTGGACACAATCTCTATAACACCATATAGAATGGCACCTACAGAATTGAAAGAGTTGAAAGTGCAGTTGCAAGAGCTGCTTGACAAGGGCTTTATCCGCCCTAGTGTGTCACCTTGGGGAGCGCCAGTGTTATTTGTAAAGAAGAAAGATGGCACTCTCCGGTTATGTATTTATTATCGGCAGTTGAATAAGGTGACAATAAAGAATAGATATCCATTGCCTCGCATTGATGACTTGTTTGATCAGTTGAGGGGTGCAGCTGTGTTCTCCAAAATTGACCTGAGATCAGGTTATTACCAGCTGAAAGTACAAGAGCAGAGTATTCCTAAAACTGCCTTCAGAACCCGCTATGGCCATTATGAGTTCTTGGTCATGCCATTCGGGTTAACTAATGCTCCGGCTGCTTTTATGGATCTGATGAACACTATCTTCAGACCATACCTTGACCAGTTTATTGTGGTATTCATAGATGATATATTGGTCTATTCGAGGAGTGCAGAAGAGCATGATAGACATCTGCGGATTGTATTGCAGACTTTGAGGGAGAAACAGCTATACGCTAAATTGTCAAAATGTGAATTTTGGCTAAAAAAAATATCTTTCTTGGGGCATGTAGTATCAGCAGAAGGTATTAAGGTAGATCCAAGTAAGATAGAAGCTGTCCTTAATTGGAGGCCATCCAGAAATATCATGGAGATTCGCAGTTTTCTGGGTTTAACTGGATACTACCGTCGTTTTGTGAAGGGATTCTCCATGTTGGCATCTCCATTGACCAAATGTCAGACAAATGTGAAATTTCAGTGGACAGACAAATGTCAGCAGAGTTTTGATGAATTAAAGAGGTGTTTGACTTAAGCTCCAGTCCTGACTTTACCTACTCCGGGTAAAGAATACACAGTTTACAGTGATGCTCAATGGGTTAGGCTGTGTATTGATGCAAGATCGAAATGTCATTGCCTATGCATCATGCCAGCTGAAACCGCATGAAAAGAACTATCCGACACATGACTTGGAGCTTGCAGCTATTGTGTTTGCTCTTAAGATTTGGAGACACTATTTGTATGGGGAGAAGTGCTACATCTATACAGATCATAAGAGTTTGAAGTATTTGGGCACTCAGAAAGAGTTGAATTTGAGACAAAGGAGATGGTTAGAGTTGATAAAAGACTATGATTGTCTAATAGACTATCAGCCAAGGAAAGCTAATGTAGTGGCTAAAGCCTTATGTCGCAAGACTATGGTAAGTCTACGGGTTACTCCTTTGTCTATGGTACATGAATTGAGAGTATTGCATGCCAGCTTAGAGATTAATGATGAGGGGCAGACAGCAGTTGCATGGCATATAACCAGTGTTGATTGATCAGATCAGAATGGCTACTCAGAATGATGAAAGGTATCAAAAGCTGTTGGAAGAAGTCTGGCAGGGCAAGAAACCAGAATTCTCAATTAGAAATGATGGTCTACTACTACACCAAGGCAGAATATGTGTTCCTAATGATGTTGATTTGAGGCAAATCATTTTGAAGGAAGCACATGAGTCTCCTTTTGCCATGCATCCTGGTGGCATAAAAATGTATAGAGGGCTAAAAGGGCATTACTAGTGGATGGGTATGAAAAGAGATGCGGCAGAGTTTGTTTCCAAATGCCTAACTTGTCAGCAAGTGAAGGCAGAGCATCAAGTACCTGCTGGTTTGTTACATCCACTACCAGTATCAGAATGGAAATGGGAGAGAATAACGATGGATTTTGTGATGGGACTTCCGAGGACACAGAAGAGTCATGATGCAGTATGGGTCATTGTTGATAGACTAACCAAGTCTGCTCATTTTTTGCCAGTTCAGATGGACTACAGTTTAGAAAGATTGGCTAAATTGTACATTGATGAGATAGTAAGACTGCATGGAGTGCCAGTATCCATTATATCAGACAGAGATCCTAGGTTCACTTCTAGATCCTGGGGTAGTCTTTAGAGAGCCCTAGGAACTAGATTGAACATTAGTACGGCATTTCACCCACAGAGATGGTTAGTCTGAGAGGGTAATTCAGATCTTGAAGGACATGCTATGGGCTTGTGTGACTGAATTTGAGGGCAGTTGGGACACACACTTGCCTTTGATTGAGTTTGCTTGCAACAACAGCTACCAATCAAGCATTGGGATGCCTCCATATAAAGCTTTGTATGGCAGAAAGTGCAGAACTCCCCTGTGTTAGGATGAAGTAGGTGAAAGGAAGATGATTGGGCCTGAAATTGTTCAGCAAACTAAAGAGAAGATCAGGTTGATCAGAGATTGACTTAAGACTGTATCAGACCGTCAGAAGTCCTATATTGATTTAAAGAGAAGGGATATTGAGTATGCAGTGGGTGACAAAGTATTCCTCAAGGTTTCCCCTTGGAAGAAAATTATGAGATTCGGCAGAAAGGGGAAATTGAGTCCTCGTTTCATTGGGCCATATGAGGTTCTAGAAAGAGTGGGTCCTTTGACATATCGTTTGGCACTACCTCCAGAGTTAAAGAAGATACATAACATCTTTCCTGTGTCTATGTTGAGGAGGTATCGATCAGACCCATCTCATGTACTACCAGTAGAAGAAATTGAAGTGAATCCAGACCTCACATATGAAGAAGAACCCATAGAGATTCTAGCTTATGAGATAAAGCAGCTACAAAATAAGCAGATACCGTTAGTGAAAGTGCTGTGGAACCATCATTCGGGCCAAAAAGCTACTTGGGAATGAGAGGAAGACATGAGGAGACAGCACCCACAACTGTTTAGAGACTGATACTAGGTAAAATTTTGAGACGAAATTTATTTTAAGGGGGGAAGAATTGTAACACCCTTATTGCATAGCCTGGTATATTTCACTATTCCGGTGACCGGTGTCGGTCTGGATAATTAAGGAGATTAGAATCACATCTAAGACAACTAGATAAGCCTTAAACATAAATAATTAGTAATTGTCAATTAGTTAAGCATAAGTAAGAAAAACAGAACATAAGAGGTTAAATGAACCGAGAGTCACAGCGATAGGTGACCTTCTCGAGAAGGACTGCGAAGTCAATTTAAACTCAAATTTCGAACCGTAAAATGTGACCTTGCGGTCATCAGGACTATTGCGAACATAGTGGAAAAGAGAAAATCACAAAAAGAATTGTTAAGCCGGTCAAATAATTAGGTCAAAGATCTGAAAGAAATATTAAATTATTTGCAAATCGAATCGAACCGGCGAGGGGCAATTTGGTCAATTGACCCTGATAGCTGACTCCTGACCTAACTATCAAATAAAATCGGAGAAAAGAAAATTTCAAAATCGAAAATTAAATTAAAGAACTAATAGAAAAATAAATAGAAAAAAAAAAGAAAAAGAAAAAGTGAAAAGTGATGACATAATGCATGATGCAATAAACACTAAATTAAAAAAAATAAAATTTGGAGAATTAGTGGTCTTCCATAAGGATAAATACATAAAAGAAAAGGAAAAGAAAAAAAAAAGGAGAGTCTTCTTCATTTGTCGTCCCTCTCTCTCTCACTCTCTCCCTCACCCATAAACCTTCATTAGAGCTCTTTTGTGAGCTTAAAAAATAACAAAATTCCACCATAGAAAAGTAACCTACCATAGATAAAACTTGTTTGGGCAACTAGAAAGGAAGGTGCAAGGAAAAAAAAAAAGAAAAGAAAACTTGAAGGAAAGGAAGAAGAAAATTCTGCATTCAAGGTTAGTAAGTTCACTTCAAATTTTTAGTTTAATTAAAGTATTTATAGCATAAAGAACTTATAAAATGCTTAAAATGAAATGAAAACATCCTTGGGGAACAAGAGTAAATTTCTGCCAACTAGGGTTTGTGATGGAAATGTTTGTGCTTTGATTGAATTAATTATGTTAAGAAGCTTAATTGAGTGATGGAGTAATGTTAGTATGCTTTGAATTAGTTAAATGTAACAATTAGTGTAGTTAGGGTTTTGGCACCTAGGGTTTGGAAGACAAAAATTTGGAAAAGTGGTCAAATGGTGTGTTTGACCTTGTTTGAGGAGGGAAATGGTCATTTGTGACCAATTGGGGTATGTTGGAAGTGAGTGGAGATTCAGATTGGATGCGGGCAGTATGCAGGCAGCATGACCTAGGTCCCTTTCAGGGACCAAAACTGAAAATTTACAAGCCCAATTGGTGTAAGGCCAATTGGGAATGAAATTAGACACAAAATGACACATTTTTCATTCAGGAATCATGCTCAAAAAGTGACTAAAACCTAGTGAACAAATTGACCAAATCCGAATTAGGCAATCTAACCTGTACAAAAATGACCAAATGTTTGTTCATTTGGCCATAACTTGGCCTAGGCAGGTCTAAATGACCTAAAATTTTACCAGTATAAAACTGAGATATAGACCTAAAACTTTTGTGAAGAATATAAACCCAAATTATGCCCTTAACTAAGTCATTTAGTCACCCAAATTTGGTGACCTAAAATTGCCAGAACCCAAAAATTTGCCCAGAAATCTAGGTAAGCCCTATCTAGCAGCCATGATTCAAATGGCTATAACTTGAGCTAAAAAAATTCTAATTGGAGTGATTCAAAAAGAAGAATAAAATTAAGACAATAAGGAACAATTTCTATGAAGAAAACTTAGCCAAATTCTAATAGCAAAATGACCAATGGAACAGTGCAACATAAGACACTAAAACAGAAAATTTGAAATTTTGCCTAAAGACTTAAGTTTTGAGTAAACAACCAAAACCAACAAATTAGGTAACCAAAATGTGGTATGTGGGTGAAATTAGAATTCCTATACCTATTAAGCCTTAGAAAGTCAACAAATTGACTTGAATAGTAACCCCGAAACACAAATTTTAAAGAACGTTAAGTTTAGCATATTAAAGCTAGGTAAAAGTAAATTTGAAATTATTTTTAGATTTATACTAAGTTATGATACTGAAACACTGTAAAACTGTGTGTTTCAGTGGAAAAGAATACCGGGAAAGAACCCGAGGGATCGAGTTAAGGCCAAGAGGCGACTCGTATAAGGTTTGTGCACAACATAGAATTTCTGTAAACTTTCTTCTGCACATCGTTTTGAATGAATTGAAATATTGAATTGTGATATCATTGTCTTGAAATATTTATTATGCTTTTAATTTAAATTGTTGAAAATTTAATTGTATATATTTGAAATGGCATCAAATGTTTAGTAAATTGTTAAGATAGTTTTGAAACCACAGTGTGATGACCATATATTTGAATGCCTCACCAGCATGACTAGTGGGGGAAATCAGTTTCGAATTTTGATTCCTTCTCTGGCTGAAGTGTTAAGGTGTGCGACAGTAGAAGAAGAAAAATAATGGGTTCCCATATATTTGAGCTAGCTAGCCTTGTGATGTGACTTCTCCTTAGCCTCTGGCTACTGAGATAATATTTGTTTCGAATGGTATGATATAGCTGTGTTTTTATGAAATTTATTTTGAGACTTTCGAAATGAAATTGTTGGATTAAATGCATCTAAATCATATTTTGTATTTATTTCTCTTATTCAGTTTAATTTTTGAATAAGTATGATTTAAATTCTGCATAATTGTTATTTTAGTATGTTATGCACCACTGAGTCCTAGTACTCAGCGGTGGCTGTTATTGCTATCGCAGATATAGAGACTAGAGGAGCAGCAGAGTGAGCTACTGAGGATTGAGGAGCTACCTACTCTGAAGTTTATCGGGTATATTTTATATCCTGATTGTAAAAATTATTTTGATGTATGTAAATGTAGAAAATGGTCATGAGCAGTTGTATAGAGTTGTATAAAACTTGTAATAAATTTTAGTTTTGATTTTTCTTAATGTAAATTTTTGTAATGATGCCTATAAATTATTTTATCTTTAATTAAATATGAATGGAAGTATTTTGTTTTAATTTGTAAAAATTGAATTATAGTATTTTGATGATGTTGAATTTTGAAAATTGAGTAATGATGTTGAAATTGGTTGGGATGGTTGTGGAATTGATGAAGTTGTTCAAATAAATCATTAGAAGTGCTTTTTACAAGTATTTGAAGAATTATTTTCTCAAAATACAGATGGCAATCTGCCGAAATTTCTATAAAATTTGCAAAAAAATAAAATGGAACAAAAATTTTAACTAGTTTTCAAACTCTAATTAAATGTTTTAATACCTAGTAGAAAATGCTCACCACTTATGAAAGTAAGAAAATTGTTTTAAAATCCCTTGTAGGGTACTTAATGAGTTATCGGTAGGTAAAGTTCGGTAGTTTATTAGATATTCTACGGAATCATGTTACACCTTACAGAGGGGTAAGGTGTGACAATTAGAAAGATGCCAGACATGCAGAAGTCTACCAACATAGGAAAGGTGTAATTGATGAACTGAACTTGTATATTTTTCTGTATTGTATTGGCTGCTGTTTATATACAATTTTTACAGAGGCATATCTCAATTGTTGCACAAAATATGGCAGTAGTTACAATATATCTGTTGAGATATTTGAATTCAATTTACACTGAGTTGGCTTATCATGTTTGAAACTGATACTGCTATTATATCATGTTTCAAATTGATACTACTGTTACACGCCCCTCAAGTTGAGACAGATTGGGTCGAATTGTAAGCTGTTGTGTGAGCTGCTGATGATGACATTTTGATAAACCTTTCGTGAAGACATTTGCAATTTGGTCCTTGCTGGAAATGTAATGAACAGCAAGGGAGCCCTTAGCCACCATCTCTCTGATAAAGTGATATTCAACCTCTATGTGTTTCATCCGATTGTGAAATATCAGATTTGCTGCGAGGTATGTGGCTCCGACATTGTCGCATCACAGGATTGGAGCTTCTGAAGGAGTCATGGATATTTCTCTGAGTAAAGACAGTAACCATGTCACCTCTATTGTAGCTGCACCGATGGCTCTATATTCAGGTTCAGTAGAGCTTCGAGCAACTGTTCGTTGCTTATGAGAGGTCCACAAAATGAGATTGGGGCTAAGAAAAATAGCATAACCAGTGATGGAGCGCTGATCATCTTTGTCACATCCTAGTCGAAGTCTGAATATATATGCAGTTGTTGATTAGTGCTGCGTTGAATCAGAAGACCATGAGTTTGAGTGGACTTTATATATCGTAATATCCGTTTGAGTGCTTTCCAGTGCTCAGTGGTCGGTGAGTGCAAGAATTGCCACACTTGATTGACTGAGAAGGAGATGTCTGGCCTGGTTAACATGAGATATTGAAGCCCTCCGACCAGAGTGTGACACCCTCCCTGTAGCAACTCCATACATTCTACTGTTCTGGTGACCAGTGTCGGTCCGGACAGCTAAAACATTCGAAAAAATATTTAAACTAAAGTGAGGAACCATAATTAACTTAAATATTAATAAGAAAAATTTAGGAAAAATTTTAAAAATAAAATACAACCAAGTTAAATGAGTCGGTGCCCTAGCGATGGGTAACTTAGTGGGAAGTTACAGTTCTCACAATTAGGAGTCCTAGACTCAGGAAAAAATTCATAAAATAATTTTTAGCACTCCAGAGAAGGGTCATTGAGGTTCCTATGGCATTAGAATGCCAAGAAAATGCTTAGAAAATTTTTTCAATTGGTACAGACAATTTTAGTCTGTTAAGCCAACGGAGAGCATTTTAGTCATTTTGCCTTCATAGGTGATTTTTGGCTGACTTGTCCAGTTAAGTAAATAATTATCATGACACAAAATATGAATAAATATTACTAAAAATTGAATTGAAATTAAGTAGAAAAGAAAAGAAAAGAAAAATGAAAAAAATGGGACTTTTGACATCACATGAGGTAATTAAATAACTCTCCACCAATCACAATTAAGCAAACTCATTAAAATGGGATAAATGAGATAAAAATGAACAAAAGAAATCTGCATCCCTTACCCATCTTCTTCCTTAGCGTGACCATTCACCAAAGAGACTCCACCATTTCCATCCTAACCAAGCTTCCTTTCCCACCATTTTACACCATAAAATCCCTTGCTCCTTTCATTAAAAATTTTCCTTACAACTAGAGCAAGCCTTGGGCAGCAATTTAAAAGGAAGAAAGTGAAGTTTTGAAGCCTTGGAAAGTGCCTAAGTCAAGGTTAATGCCAATTTCTTCTAAAAATTTTGTGTATGGCTGTCATTGAACATGATTTAGGTGTTGAAATTCATGGATTGTATGTGTATAAAAATTTTAGTTGTTGGAGTTAGGGTTTGGGACACAAAACTTAGACTTTGTTCATGTGTTAGTGAATGAAAGTTTAAATGGTCAATTAGTGACCATTTGGCTATGTATGATGAAGAAATGAAGTGAGTTGTGGCTTGGTATTTGAATTTGGGTGAGCTGCCTTGGCTGCCCTGCAGGTCTGGATGTGAGTCCAGCAAATTTGGGCAGCTATAAATGGAGTTGTAGAGCTTCAATTGGTGCAAGGCTAATTGAACATGAAACTAGACACATAATGACACCACTTTGGTGAAGAAACCCTGCTCAGAAAACCAAACCAAGTTCGCCTAAAAATTGCCCTAATCCGGGTGACTTGCATTCTGCCTAGGCAAAATGACCAAATGAACAATGTCTATTCATTTGGTCATAACTCAGTGTAGAAAGGTCCAATTGACCTGAAATTTTACCCGCACAAAACTGAGACATACACCTACAACTTTTATGAATAACATAAATCCAAATTCTGACCATAACCTAGTCAAATTGCCAACCAAACTTAGATTACCAAATCTAGTAGAACCAGTTTTGCCCAGAATTTTGGATTCTGTCTAATCCGGTCAGTTATGGTGTTTAGGCCATAACTTGAGCTACAAAACTCCAAATGGAGTGATTCAAAAATGGAAATGTAACTAGACAAAATAAGGAACAACTTTCATGAAGACAACTTTACCAAATTCCTACTGTATAAATGACCAATGGAACAATAAACATAAGGCTTGAAATCTGAAAATTGTAAATAATTAATACTAGCTTAGAAATGGTATTGACAACCAATAGCCACAACTTTAGAATGCAAAATGGGGTATGTTGAGATTATTAGAACCAATGTACCTATTGTCTATGCAAAAGTTAACATTTTAGTTGACTAAGAAAATGAATAGTAACACCTAAACCTAAATTTCAAGAATTGTAAAATTTAAAAGTGAAACATGCTCTAGTACACCTAGCAAGATTGGCTTGGATAGGTTGGCATGCCAATAGGGTTCAGTTAGCAGTACTGCATATGGCATTATGCCATTTTGTGATTTTATGGCCTTTAGCCATTTTGACATTATAATGATACTTGGCCTTGTGCCTAATATTTATCACAGCTTATTATCTGTTCTGTTGCACACCGGGAGATACATATGTGACCGATGGTGTGACGGCCCGAGGTACTTGATACCCAGTGCCAATTTACCCGTTTATCCAGTCTAGTCATCCAATATAGGTTACTTGGACAACTGAAAATGAAAGTGGATAAATTTAATGAAATAATGAATATAACTAGTACAAAATTAATAAGACTACAAATAATTATCGAAAATTTGTCTGCATAAGATATCAATAAATTCACTGCATATTTATTTTCTGTTATTTCTTTTTATTCTATTATTAGCACCACTAAGCATTATTGCTTAGCACGTTACTTTTGTCATGCGTAGGTTCTAGAGAGACCGATAGAGAGCCAAGTAGATCACAGACTGGGTGAGATCATCTGCAGCTCTGCATAGTGTCCGTGTCACCTCACCGACATTAGTGCATTGGTAGGACACTAGGTTTCATTTTGGGTGTTTTGTAATTAACTTTTATTTTCTCATATGAAATTGAGACTCATGTAATGTATTTTGTTATCAATGTAAATAGTGAAAATTATGTTTATGAATGAAAAAGTGAATGTTTATTTATGACTTGTACATGAATATCCTACGAAATGAATGATTGAGAAATGGGAGTATATTTGAGAAATATTGAGATTTTGATGATAAAATGGAGTTTGGGATTGATTGAGAATTTTTGGAAGTGTTTTTCTCAGGTTCCGAAGAACTGTTTTCTCCATTTTTATCCCAGATCACTAGGATTTTCTATAAAATTTGCGGAACCTCAAATAAATTATAATTTCAATAAATGACTTAAATGAATTAAATTTCACAAATTGTACTTCATAACTATGATAAAAATAAATAAGGGAGGATAAAAAGAATTAAAATAAAATAGGGTGTTCCAGTACACCGTGTGACATATCTTACTTAGCTATACTGTAGACGGGTAAGAGGTATCACATTTAGTGGTGTCAGAGCACGGTTTAGGCATTTCTGGGCCTATATCGAGTCCATACAATGCATTGTATTTGTAAGAGTTGAGGTGACACTAATGCAGATCTGTTTGTCTTTGTTATTTTGAATAGGATATGGACCCCACATCTCAAAGGACAATTGAGAAGGAAGTGGAGAGTCATGCTCTACCTGCAGTAGTTGAGACTGGGGGTAGGGGAGAACCTGCTCCACCAGCTCCAGCAGAGCCTGCTCAGCCTCCATAGGCCATGTTCCAGCAAATGGCTGAATTCTTCAGACAAATGGCTAAGGTAATGCCTGCACCACCACCACCTCCACAGCATAAATCACACCTGGAAAGACTGAGAAATTTTGGAGCAGTGGATTTCTTTGGCAAGAGAGAATATGATTCTGTTGCAGCCGAAAATTGGTTGAACAGAACAGGAAGGGTTTTAAAACAACTCCACTGCACTCCAGAGCAAAACCTAGAAACTGCTGTATCTCTGTTGCAAGATGATGCATATGAATGGTGGGATATGGTGTCTAGTGAAGTGTAGCTAGAAGTAATAACTTGAGACTTCTTCCTCTCAAAATTCAAGAAGAAATATATGGGTAGTGTATACCTAGAAGACAGAAGAAGAGAATTCATTGACCTAAGGCAGAGACAGCTGACAATGGCAGAGTATGAAAAGGAATTTGTCAAACTGAGTCGATATGGAAGGGAGATAGTCCCTAATGAAACCGAGAGGTGTAAAAGATTTGAAGAGAGATTAAATGACAACATAAAGATCATGATTACTGCCTTGGGAATCACAGACTTCACCAAGTTAGTGGAAGCTGCAATAAAAGTTGAAAAGGTTAGAATAAGTGAGCAGAATAGAAGAGAAAGACAGTAGAAGAGGGGCCCGGGTCAGTCTAGGTCATCTCCTGCACCAGGGAAGAAGTTTAAAGGTCCACCTACACAGAGTTCAGGTCAACCACAAGGTCAGGGTCAGTCTTAGGGGCCCAGGCTACAGTTCACCCCTAGGAGAGGTCAGTCCACACCATCAGTGGGCAGCACTCCAGGGATGGGGTTCAAGGGACTAGCCCCAGCATCTTTTGCATATCCACATTGCCTGAAGTGACATAAGGGGGAGTGTTGGAGAGTGATGGGTGCCTGCTTAAGGTGTGGGTCGACAGAGTATCAGCTGAGGAACTGTCCATGCAGAACTACCATAGCTGTTCCAACATAAGCAGACAGACCTGCTCCTGCACCACAAAGGGGTAGGAAATCTGGCAAATCTGAGGCAGTGGGACCATCACAGAGGCCTGCATCGAGCAGCCAGAGAGGCACGAGGTAGACCACCTGCCAGAGCCTAAGCCATGAGAGCTCAGGAGGAGCAAGATGCCCTGGATGTCATCAGGGGTACGTTCTCCCTCTACAATACATCTGTGCATGCATTGGTGGATCCAGGATCCACTCATTCATACATCTGCATCAACCTACCCATAGAAAGGGGGATATTAGTAAGGGAGAGTGACCAAGACATTCTGGTCACTAATCCATTGGGCCACAGTGTAGTGGTGAATAAAGTGTACAAGGGTTGCCTGTTAAGGATTCAGGGGTATGAATTCTTGGCAGACTTGATTGAGTTGCCTTTCCATGAGTTTGACATGATTTTGGGAATGGACTGGTTATCACGTCATCAGGCAATGGTTAATTATAAACTAAAGAGGATTTCTTTAAAAACTCATGAGGGTAATGAGATCACAGTTGTGGGGGAAAGGACAGATTTCTTGTCCAATGTCATCTTAGCCACAGTTGCAAGAAAACTGATGAGAAAAGGCTGTGAAGCCTACCTAGCACATGTGGTGAATACTAGGCAGGCTAAGCCAGATCTGTGTGACATATCCACAGTAAAAGACTTCCCAGATGTGTTCCCTGAAGAATTGTCTGGCTTGTCACCAGAATGAGAAGTCAAATTTGCTACTGAGATACTGCCAGGTACAGCACCAATCTCTATCGCTCCTTATAGGATGGCACCCACAGAATTAGAGGAACTGAAAATCCAGTTATAGGAGTTACTGGATAAAGGGTTCATACGCCCTAGTGTGTCACCATGGGGAGCTCCAGTGCTGTTTGTAAAGAAGAAGGATGGGACTTTGAGGTTATGTATTGATTACCGGCAGTTGAATAAAATAACTGTGAAGAACAAATATCCGTTACCTAGAATTGACGATCTGTTTGATCAGTTGAAGGGAGCAGGAGTATTTTTCAAAATTGATCTCAGATCAGGGTATCATCAGTTGAGGGTGAAGGATGCAGATGTACCAAAGACTGCATTCAGGACCCGATATGGGTATTATGAGTTCCTAGTGATGCCCTTTGGCCTAACAAATGCACCAGCAGCATTCATGGATCTTATGAACCGTATCTTCAATCCATACTTAGATCGGTTTGTAGTGGTCTTTATTGATGATATTTTGGTGTATTCCAAGACCAAAGAAAAACATGATGAGCATTTGAGGATTGTTCTGCAAACCTTGAGAGAAAAGAAGCTGTATGCTAAGTTATCCAAGTGTGACTTCTAGTTGAATGAGATTGCATTCCTTGGACACATCGTGTCAGCTGATAGGATTAGAGTGGATCCCAAGAAAATAGAAGCGGTGATGGAATGGAAGCCTCATAGAAATACAACTGAGGTCAGAAGTTTCTTGGGGCTAGCTGGGTATTACAGAAGATTTGTGAAGGGATTTTCTTTAATAGCTGCTCCAATGACCAAGTTGTTACACAAGAATGTCAGATTTGACTGGAATGACAAGCGTCAGGCTAGTTTTAAGAAGTTGAAGGCTATGTTGGCAGAGGCACCAGTGTTAACACAGTTAGTGTCGAGAAAAGACTTCGTGGTCTATAGTGATGCCTCTCATAATGGGTTAGGCTGTGTATTGATGCAAGAGGGGAAGGTGGTCGCCTATGCTTCCAGGCAGCTAAGGCTATATGAACAGAATTACCCTACCCATGATCTAGAGCTTGCAGCAATTATCTTTGCACTGAAGATATGGAGGCACTACTTGTATGGTGAAAAATGCTACATTTACACAGACCACAAAAGTCTGAAATACTTGCCAACCCAGAAGGAGCTCAACCTTAGACAGAGGCGATGGATTGAGTTCCTGAAGGACTATGATTGTGTAATTGACTACCATCCTGAAAAGGCAAATGTAGTTGCAGATGCTTTGAGCAGAAAATCCATCATAACTTTGAGATCATTGAATGCCCGTCTATCCTTGGCTCGAGATGGAGCTATTTTGGCCGAGTTGCAAGTGAGGCCAAACCTGCTACAGCAGATTTTAGATGGGCAGAAGGTAGATGAGAAATTAATGACTACTATGAGTAAAATCTCAGAGGGGAAAGTAATTGACTATGAGGTAAAAGCAGATGGGTGTTGTACTACAAAGGAAGAGTATGTGTACCAGATGATGGGGAATTGAAAGCCAGTATCTTGAAACAGGCACACACCAGTGTTTATGCTATGCACCCAGGAAGTACAAAAATGTATCATGACTTGAAGCTTCATTATTGGTGGCCTGGTATGAAGAAGGACATAGCTGACTATGTGACTAAATGCTTGACATGTCAACAAGTCAAGGCAGAATATCAAGTTCCATTGGGTTTGCTAAAGCCTATACGCATACCTGAATGGAAATGGGATCGGGTCACCATGGATTTTGTAAGTGGTCTACCTCTCACCCAGAAGAAGCATGATGCGGTATGGGTGATAGTAGATAGATTAACGAAGTCAGCACATTTTTTGCCAGTTAGGACTGACTACTCACTGGAGAAGTTAGCAGAATTATATATCAGTGAGATAGTTAGACTACATGGAATTCCACTTTCCATCATATCTGATAAAGACCCAAGGTTTACATCGAGATTCTGGAAGAAGTTGCATGAATCCTTGGGTACATAACTCCACTTCAGCACAGTTTTCCATCCTCAGACGGATGGGCAATCAGAAAGAGTAATCCAGGTAAACAATTAAAATTAATTGAACTAATGCAAATATTGAACTGAAATAATAATAATAACATGAAATATATGTCAGGTCCTTGAGGATATGCTGAGAAGTTGTGTCATTAAGTTTGAGGGAAGTTGGGGTAGATACCTCCCACTGGTAGAATTTGCATACAACAATAGCTACCAAGCTAGTATCCAAATGGCCCCGTATGAAGCACTGTATGGAAAGAAATGTAGAACTCCAGTATGCTAGACTGAATTGGGTGAAGATAAACTAGTAGGGCCAGACTTGGTGAAACAGACTGAGGAGAAGGTAAAGCTGATCAAGGCCAATCTGAAGGTTGCCTCAGACAGACAAAAATCCTATGCTGACCTGAAGAGAAAAGAAATAGAATATGCGATTGGCGACAAAGTGTTCCTCAAGGTGTCACTGTGTAAGAAGTTACTAAGGTTTAGAAGAAAAGGTAAGTTGAGCCCTAGGTTCATTGGCCCATATGAAGTCATTAAACGTGTGGGACCAGTAGCCTACAGGCTAGCTTTACCATCAGAGCTGGACAAGATCCACAATGTGTTCCACGTATCTATGCTAAGAAGATACTGCTCAGATCCTTCACATGTCATCTCCATGGAAGAAATTGAAGTATAACAGGATTTGACATATGAAGAATAAGCCATACGGATCCTAGCTCAGGAAGTGAAAGAGTTGAGGAATAAGCAGATTCCACTGGTGAAAGTGCTTTGGAGGCACCACAATACTGAGGAGGTAACTTGGGAAAGTGAAGAGACGATGAGGCAGCAGTTCCCTCAACTGTTTGCATCAGGTAAATTTCGAGGACGAAATTTAAATTAGAGGGGAAGAGTTGTAACACCCTTCCTGTAGCAACTCCGTACATTCTCTTGTTTGGTGACGATTATGCATGCGGACAGCTAGAACGTCCGGAAAAATATTTCAACTAAAGTGAGGAACCATAATTAACTCAAATATTAATAAGAAAAATTTAGAAAAAATTTTAGAAATAAAATACAATCAAGTTAAATGAGTCGGTGCCCTAGCGATGGGTAACCTAGTGAAAAGTTGCGGTTCTCGCAATTAGGAGCCCTAGACCGGGGGGAAATTCATAAAATAATTTTTAGTACTCCAAAGAAGGGTCATTGAGGTTCCTATGGCATTAGAATGCCAAGAAAATACTTAAAAAAAAAATTTCAATCGGTACAAATAATTTTAGTCTGTTAAGCCAAACGAAGGGTATTTTGGTCATTTCGCCTTCAGAGGTGATTTTTGGCCGACTTGTCCAGTTAAGTAAATAATTATCATGACACAAAATATGAATAAATATTGCTAAAAATTGAATTGAAATTAAGTAGAAAAGAAAAGAAAAGAAAATGAAAAAAATGGGACTTTTGACATCATATGAGGTAATTAAATAACTCTCCACCAACCATAATTAAGCAAACTCATTAAAATGGGATAAATGAGACAAAAATGAACAAAAGAAATCTGCATCCCTTACCCATCTTCTTCCTTGGAGTGACCATTCACCAAAGAGACTCCACCATTCCATCCTAACCAAGCTTCCTTTCCCACCATTTTACACCATAAAATCCCTTGTTCCTTTCATTAAAAATTTTCCTTACAACTAGAGCAAGCCTTGGGCAGTAATTTGAAAGGAAGAAAGTTAAGTTTTGAAGCTTGGGAAAGTGCCTAAGTCAAAGTTAGTGCCAATTTCTTCTAAAAATTTTGTGCATGAATGCCATTGAACATGATTTAGGTGTTGAAATTCATGGATTATATGTGTATAAAATTTTAGTTGTTGGAGTTAGGGTTTGGGGCACAAAACTTGGACTTTGTTCATGTGTTGGTGAATGAAAGTTTAAATGGTCAATTAGTGACCATTTGGCTGTGTATGATGAAGAAATGAAGTGAGTTGTGGCTTGGTATTTGAATTTGGGTGAGCTACCTTGGCTGCCCTGTAGGTTTGGATGTGAGTCCAGCAGGTTTGGGCAGCTATAAATGGAGTTGTAGAGCTTCAATTGGTGCAAGGCCAATTGGACATGAACTAGACACATAATGGCACCACTTTGGTGAAGAAACCCTGCCTAGAAAACCAAACCAAGTTCGTCTAAAAATTGCCCTAATCCGAGTGACTTGCATTCTGCCTAGGCAAAATGACTAAATGAACAATGTCTATTCATTTGGTCATAACTTAGTGTAGAAAGGTCCAATTGACCTGAAATTTCACCAGCACAAAACTGAGATATACACCTACAACTTTTATGAATAACATAAATCTAAATTCTGACCATAACCTAGTTAAATTTCCAATCAAACTTAGGTTACCAAATCTGGCAGCACCAGTTTTGCCCAGAATTTTGGATTCTGTCTAATCTGGTCAGTTATGGTGTTTAGGCCATAACTTGAGCTACAAAACTCCAAATGGAGTGATTCAAAAATGGAAATGTAACTAGACAAAATAAGGAACAACTTTCATGAAGACAACTTTGCCAAATTCCTACTGTATAAATGACCAATGAAATAGTAAACATAAGGCTAGAAATATGAAAATTGTGAATAATTAACACTACGCTCAGAAATGGTATTGGCAACCAATACCCACAACTTTAGAATGCAAAATGTGGTATGTTGAGAGTATTAGAACCAATGTACCTATTGTCTATGCAAAAGTCAATATTTTAGTTGACTAAGGAAATGAATAGTAACACCTAAACCTAAATTTCAAGAATTGTAAAATTTAAAAGTGAAACATGCCCTAGTACACCTAGCAAGATTGGCTTGGATAGGTTGGCATGCCAATAGGGTTTAGTTAGTAGTACTGCACATGGCATTATGCCATTCTGTGATTTTATGACCTTTAGCCATTCTGACATTATGATGATACTTGGCCTTGTGCCTAATATTTATCACAGCTTATTATCTGTTCTGTTGCACACCGGGAGATACATATGTGACCGATGGTGTGACGGCCCAAGGTACTTGATACCCAGTGCCAGTTTACCCGTTTATCCAGTCCAGTCATCCAGTATAGGTTACTTGGGCAACCAAAAATGAAAGTGGATAAATTTAATGAAATAATGAATATAACTAGTACAAAATTAACAAGACTACAAATAATTATCAAAAATTTATCTGCATAAGACATCAATACATTCACTGCATATTTATTTTATGTTATTTCTTTTTATTCTATTATTGGCACCACTAAGCATTATTACTTAGCGTGTTTCTTTTGCCACGCGTAGGTTCTGGAGAGACCGATAGAGAGCCCAGTAGACCACAGACTAGGCAAGATCATCTGCAGCTCTGCATATTGTCCGTGTCACCTCACCGACATTAGTGCATTGGTAGGACACTAGGTTTCATTTTGGGTATTTTGTAATTAACTTTTATTTTCTTATATGAAATTGAGACTCATGTAATGTATTTTGTTATCAATGTAAATAGTGAAAATTATGTTTATGAATGAAAAAATGAATATTTATATATGACTTGTACATGAATATCCTATAAAATGAATGATTGAGAAATGGGAGTATATTTGAGAAATATTGAGATTTTGATGATGAAATGGAATTTGGGATTGATTGAGAATTTTTGGAAGTGTTTTTCTTAGGTTCCAAAGAACTATTTTCTCCATTTTTATTTGGCACTCTGTCGGATTTTCTATAAAATTTACAGAACCTCAAATAAATTATAATTTCAATAAATGACTTAAATGAATTATATTTCACAAATTATACTTCATAACTTTGATAAAAATAAATAAGGGAGTATAAAAAGGATTAAAATAAAATAGGCTATTCCGGTATACTGTGTGACATATCTTACTCGGCTATACTATAGACAGATAAGGGATGTCACACAGAACACGGTACAAAGTGGGATATGTGAAGGGTTCATCGTTGTCGCGTTGGAGTTTTTCCAATGGCACTATTGGAGTTGAAATGGGATTACAAGTGGCCATTTGGGCCTTAGCCAATAGCTCTCCTATGTATTTGGTTTAAGAGAGGTGTAGGCCTGTCTTTGTGTGAAGGACTTCTAGCCCCAAAAAATAGTCTGGGGGACCAAGATCTTTAATCATGATTTGCTGACCCAAGGACTGAATGAGTTGCTACAAATGTTGATCATTGGACCTAGTGATAATTAAGTCATCCACATACACTAGACAGAACATCTGTACGCCGGCATGATTATAATAAAATAAGGAGGAATCTGTGGTGGAGATTTTAAATCCAGCACTCACTAATAAAGTGGTCAATTTTTTATACCATTGTCTCAATGTCTGCCGCAAACCCCATAGGGACTGTTGTAATTTACACATGTAAGTTGGCTTCTCCTTGTCAATAAATCCCGGTGGTTGCTCCATGTATACTGATATGTCTAAATCTCCATGCAAAAAAGCATTGGACACTTCTAATTGACGTATTGTCCAATTGTTTGACACTGCCAAGGATAATATTAGCCGTATTGTTGCCAACTTTACAACAGGTGAAAAAGTTTCATTAAAGTCTATGCCAAGGCATTGAGTGAACCCTTTTGCAACCAACCCAGCTTTGAATTTATTAATGGAGCCATCTGTTTTCTATTTTATTCTGAATATCCATTTGCAACCTATGACATTCTGGCTTGATGTCTAGGCACTAGATCCTATGTTCGATCTGAGCAATGCATTTATTTCATTTTCCATTGCTTCATGCCACTCTCTTAAAGCAATGGCTTTGGAATAACGACTTGGTACTTTGGGTAATTGTGTGTGGGCTATGTCTACTTTGGGTTTCAAGCTGCAGGTTTGTGCTCATGTTATCATACGATGGGTGTGGATGGGCTCTTGTAGTGCGTCTGGAGATGGGTCCAGTTGATGATAGGTGAAGTAGCATTTGGTGGATTGGGGCTCATGTGGTCGTTTAATGGGAGGACTTTGACTCTACGTTTTCTTGTTGGTGAAGTGGAGGGTGGTGAAGTGGGCTGTATGAGTGGAATAGTGGGTTGAGGATAGTTGCTGGTCTTTGAAGTATACTGGGATGTGGGCCTAGTAATCTAGCTTTAGTGTTTAGAGCAGGTGGTGGTAGCAATCCAATAGAATGGAGTGGTAGACCAATGGATTGTGGAGCTTCGGTTCCTTGGGTGGCAAATGGAAATATCTGCTCAAAAAACAAAACATGGTGTGAGATTATTTGCTTTTTGGTTGCAAGTTCTAAGCATATATAACCTTTGTGAATTTTGCTATATTCCAAAAATACACATTGAGCAGAATTTGTATCCAACTTATGCTTATAATGAGGTTTTAACCAAGGATAACATAGAGACCCAAACACCCTTAAAGCATTATAATTTGGTGGACTTTTAAATAAAATTTCATAAGGGGTCATAGGCTTAGTGTGTATTGAAGGGAGACGGTTAATGGTATACACTGTTGTGTCAAAGGCATATGTCCAGTATTTTAATGGAATACTAGCATGATGCAAATGGGCTCAACCACTCTCAACTATTTGTCTGTGCTTTCTTTCTACACAACCATTTTGTTCTGGTATATAAGGGCATGACACTTTGTGAGAAATCTCATTTTCCCTTAGATATTGGGTTAAGGCCTAAAACTCCCCAAGTTTGATTGGAAAGTTTTAATTGGCAATGAAAAATACTTCTCAACTAAAGTGAGAAATTTAATAAAGACAGACAAAACATCGGACTTACGTTTCAAAAAATAAATCCGTTTGTAATGACTATAATGATCATAAAAGATGACATAAAAATGAAAACCATCAATTGATGGAACTGGTGATGGTCCCCATACATCTAAACCAATCAATTCTAATGGTTGGGAAACACAAGTTGTAGCATTAGAAAATAGTAACTTATGACTTTTGCTAACACTGCAAGCAGAACAATGAAGTTTATCATTTTTATTTAAAAAAGACAAATTATTAGAAGCTAAAACATGAGAAACAGTGCGATTATTTATGTGGCCCAATCTTTCATGCCAGATTTTAAATTCGACAGAATGAGCTTGAGGAGACACTGGTGAAGTGATTTGGAGAGGTAGATAGTATAAGCCATCTTTACTTTGGCCGCAGCATAGGATTTGACTCGTGCGAGAATCCTTGATAAGAAAAGAATTAGTAAAAAATTCAACAGAAACATGATTAGCAGAACACAAGGAATGGACAGAAAATAAATTTTTAGGAATTTTAGGAGCTAAAAGAATGTTATACAACTGAAAAAAAATAGTATCAATAGATGCACGAGTGGCCAGATTAGTTATTGAAATATTTTTACCATTGACAATCATAATTGTGTCAATGCCTTGCAAGTTGGTTGGATGAGTAATATTTTCATTGGCCGAGGTGATGTGATAGTTTGCTTCATTGTCCATGGTCCACAACTAAGGGGCAGAGGTAGCTAAATATGTTTGAGGTCCATCGGTTTGTGACTGGCAATTTTGAGGAGTGAAGAATTTGTTTCTTGGGCTAGGGCATTGACGGGCCAAATGGCCTTGGCTCTTGCAATTGTGGCAGATAATGGGTCCACCAGAAGCAGAAGCTTTGTTGTTGAAGTGTGATTTCCCACACGATTGGGAATTATTGCGTTCCTGTGCTGGACAAAAAAATGGTTTCTAATTTGCTCCATGCTGTAGACCCTTATTTTTTGATGAGTATGTGCATTAAAGCTGTGGGAAATCCGATGATGAAAAATTATATGACTGTAAGATGTAATTGGAGGCATGGAGCTGAATTATTAATTCCATGGCATGATCTTAAAAGAAAAATAATATTATGTTTTTTTGGGGAAGCGAATTTAATTAAATTTAAATAAAATTTTGTTTTCTTTAAATTTAATATGGGTAATTTTTAAATGTAACTAATTAAGTTTAATTGGGCCCCATATGCCTAAGAAAGCCTAGTTAGGAATTTTAAATAATACTCATTTAATTTATTTTTTGAAATTAAAATAAGAAAATATCTTTTTCTCTATCCCTTTCTTCCTATTGGTTGGAACACTTCACCCATATCTCAGTCTCACCCAAATTCCTCAATCCCAGTTGTTTAAGTTATCTGAACCTTATCACACTAGGACTTCAAACCCTACCACACCTCTTTCTCACTCCCTATTGGTGCCTTCCCCTTCCCCTCTCTTCCCATTGGTTAAAACACCTCATCTATATCTTAGTCTCACCCAAATTCTGCAATCCTAGTTATTTAAGTTATCTGAACTTTATCACCCTAGGACTTTAAACCCTATCACACCTCTCTCCCAAAACCCTATAAATACCCCAAAAAAAAAAAGAAGAGGTGGGGGGAAAAAGGGAGAGAAAATTCAAAGTTTTTTAGAGATATTTTAGAGCTATAGGAAATTTAGATATATTCAAGACTCTTTGAGTTCTTCCCTTTTTTTTTTCTTTTCTTCAAAAAGATTTTCATACAAGATTTCTGGAAGGTCAGTTTTTATTATTTTCTTTTCAAGATCTATGTTATGAAATATTTTAATTCTACGTTCTTTGTCTTCAATTTATCTTGTATGTTCATATAGATCATGTAATCATGTTTAATTTGAGGGGATCAACAACTCTACACATATCATTTTTTAGTCTCTCATGTTTTTATTATTTTTTGTTATTTTCTGAATCTGTAAAAATTTTAGGAAAATTATATTCCTAATCTTCACGAAATTCTATTAATTTTAGGCTCAAGAATCACTGTAAAAGCTTTTGTATTTTGTAAGTTATGGCCATTTGAAGTTAGGGTTCCTGTAAAATTCGATTTGCAGAATAGTCGACTTGTGAAGCCCATATCTCCCTTGTTTCTTAATATTTTTGTGAAAATCTAGTGTCTAAAATTAATTTCAGAATGTTATGAATCCTTTTCAATTGGTTTTTCATTCATATCTATTATGGTTAATGAGTTATGAATTTTACAAAAAAGTAGTACGATTCTGTCACTTAGAAAAATTACGATTTATGCAGACCATTCGGCTAGGGTTTTGTTTGATTTATAAATTTTATAATCTTGTATGATATGTAGGCTGTCTTCTGTAAATTTTTTATGATTTTTAGGCATGTCTAACTATTTTTAAAAAATTGGATTTCTTGATATCGTCAATCTACTAGAATTTGGAAATTGCATATTTATGCATGTTCTTGTATTTTCTTGGATTTTAATTGATATTTGATCTATTTTTCTGTATTCTTTTAATTCAAGAAGTATTATGAAGTATTTGGATCATGTTAGAAGACTTAGACCATTAGGTAGTTGTAACTAATTAGGAATCTTAACCCTTTAGGAGACTAGGGTTAGAATCCAATGTAAATTGTTATTAATATTTTCTTATTTTCTTTATTTCTTTTATTTTCTTTAGTTTCTTTTTTTTTTTATTACAAAGAAAATTAGTAAGTAGCCCTAAGGTAAGTACCAAAGAGGGCATTTGCATAGAGCTTATGTGGAGCTAAACGGGAGTAAGCCAAGGATATCATTGCCATACTAAAAGAGTAGATCCTTTTTTAAGGGTAGCTTACTCCAATGGCAACTGTATTTACTAACAGGTAAATAGCCCTAAACTCCTCAAATAACTATTGGTATGAAATTATAGTAATAATAGAATTTTTATTTGGTAAATTAAAATTAACTTTATTTTTAATTTAACTGACTTTTGCATGCAATTAATTTAAATAAATACTTTGTAATTTAAAATTAATCTTGTTTGTAAATTAAACTAACATTGGCATATAAAATAAATTTAATTTAATACTTGATAATTGTAAAATAAATTTGCAAGTTAGAAATCTTTATTAGGTTGTGATTGTTTGGGCCTTGTGTGATATTAGAATAAATTATACATGTACATAATTAACTTAGTTCAATTATCCTGAGGGTAACTTGGTGAAAATTAATTAATTAGGTTAAATAGAAACTTAGGGTTATTTGAAATTGAATTTGTTTGTAACTTAAATTCTCAATAATAAATTAATTTTAGTCATCTAGTAAACATCATTTAAATAATTAGCAACCCCATAGATAGGAATTACTTGTGCATAAAAATTGTTTGTAAACAACAACCCTTTTATGAATTACTTACATGTGTAGGATTAGAATTGCATTTTTTAGGATGAAGTTTAATAAAGGAATAATAAACAAGACTTTTAGAAACATTAGTAGAGGACTGACACTCGAATTAACGAGGTTAGACCAGGCATAAGAGGTGTCTAACACCTTCCCCTTACGTACCCACTATCTTGAACCTAGACATTAGGCTATGGTAATGACGATTGTGGAAACTTTGCAAGGAGTAAGTTACCATCCATGACCCTCGGAAGAAACACTGAATATGTTCCAGTTATTACCCGGGTGGCTACTCCTGTCTATATATGCCTTCGTGGCATAAATCCTTAGTACCGTGGTAGTATTATGGGAAGACGGTACTTACCAGTGGTTTGATTTTATTAGGATTGTATGAAATGCATGTCTAGGAAATGTTGTCTAAGGAGGTGGTACTTAAGTGAGACCATCGTGACTCCACTATCTTTCCTGGGCATTACCTGGTTCATTTTATATAATTCTAATGGATGATATTTCGCCTCACGCCCCCCTCCTACAGTTTGGCGACTCCACTGGGGATTAAATGGATGGTTACTCCAACATATTTCTATTAGTATAATATTATTTCTTTGTTAAACTTTTTGCATTGCACTACACTATCACACGGATCACCCTTACCCTTTTTAGCCCCGCTAATATTAGCCAAGGAGACCATAGCTCCACTCAAGCTATGACGAATTGGTGAATGCTAGCACCCCATGCCCGTACCTTCGAGTTTATAAAAGAGCCACAGCTCCGGCTGTTGTGCTTAATGGACAAGTTCTCACATGGGTGACCCTTTTCCTACCCGATGAAGCCCATGAGCCATAGATTTCAGCCCTAGGTACCCCGTAGATTTTTGTTGTGCTGGATTTATGACCTTACTGTTCAAACCATAAGTTCTAGTGGTAGTTAAGATGAACCTAGGCCTATGCGTAAACCCAATGTGTGTATAGGCCCAAGTCCATTTCAAAACCCGTGTTAAGCAAGAGGATGCTTACTTATGGTTAAACTTTAAGGATACAAATCCTTTGTTTGTGAGGGAACGATCGTCTTGGACCACTCCCTATTGGTGTGTCCAGTGTACTGTAGCTTGGGATAGAATTTTTTTCTTACCCTGCGCATGAGAGTTGAAGGTATAAAGGGGCAAAGATTTAGTTCTGGAGATTTTTTTTTTCAGTTTTGATTCAGTCTTTAGTCTGATTTTAGTTCAGTTTATATGGTCTGATTTTGGTTCAGTTTTGGTTCTATTGGTATGGTTCGATTTTGGTTTTGTAAAAGTAAAGGCAAAAAAAAAGAAAAAAAATGGTCCATTCATGCATTGGATTCATGTACATAGCATACTTAGGTTAACCCTTAAATCCTATTTTTTTTAGCAAACATAGCCTCAAAACACACCAAAGAGACTTCCAATCAGGTCACTTGGGTTAGGGAAGGGAAGAGACTAGTAAGGATTTCACCTACACTACTTAAGGTGAAAGAAGCTATGGCTATGCTTGATGAAATATTAAACGCTAAGATGTTTGAGCTAGAAGAGAAAATTGTGGTCAACTTTAAAAAGAGGCCTCGAGGTAGGCCAATTAAGTGGCATTAAAGTTATTGAGGTTCAAATTGTGTCTCTCACCCCAAGGAGATTTTTCCAATTCAGCCAACCCTTATCCGAAGTTTTGGAGCATCTCAAAGCTCAAGACCTCCTACAGCTCTTAGCACCCAGACCACTACCAAATCCACTCCCACCTAGCTATGATATCAACTAATGTTACCGGTTCTACCAAGCCCACAATCATGATACCGACTGATACTTTCAACTTAAGCATGATATCTAAGACCTAATTGATGCCAAAATGATATTGACCCAGAAAATCAACCAAAAAAACCCACATTAGCCCCATGCCTAACCAAAATTTCCACCTACACCAGGTCTCTACATGATCTCCATCACCCCAAATAACCCTAACAGAATTATTGACTTTATCCAACCCATCCAAAAGCCCAGTGAACCTATCCAACCCATCCACAAGCCCAATGAACCTTAGTTTATAATGGTTGTTGATATTTGTGATAATTCTAGCTATGATGAGGGTCCTTTGGATGTCTAGACTAATTCTGATAAGGAGATAGTTGTATTACAACTAGATGGTTTAGTTCCACTAGTGTCTGATTTTCAAGTTGTTGGGATCTATGAAAACTAGATGGATCTAAAAGTGGCTACTATGAAAAAAGGAATGAAGTTTTTTCTTAGCATAGGCCTAGAAGAAAGTATAGATGGTCTGGTGACTTTCTTGAGATGAAGGGGCAGATCATGAGTCATGGTTTGGGCTATGAGCCAACTGAAGAGGAAGAAGAGCCAAAGCCTCCTAAGTTCTTGAAAGAGGGGGCAATTACCTTGACATATGATTAGGGGTTACTACATGTGAAAGAGCTAAAGCATAAAATCAGCACCATTGATCTAAGGACTGCATGGAAAGCCAAACACCTAAAGCTACACCCCTAAGTTTAAGTCTATCTTTTGTAATGCTCATAATAGTGATACTGATGTTTCCAATTCTGATGTACTTGATAAAGATTTTGAGGCAAAGATCAATAACATGACCAATCCTTTTGCTTACTTGTTTGATGTTCATTTCAATGGGCGTATGCATGGCATTCATAATCATTTAGAATTAGTTTCTATTAATGCATCAAAATCGATCTCTATTAATTTGGGTACACCAAATAATCTTAAAGACATTAAGTTAGCTGAAGATTTAACCCAAGAAGAAAGAGATAAATTTATAGCCTTATTAATAAAGTACCAAGAAGCATATGCCTCCATCTTAAAATCAGATGGCCAATTCCTAAGCCACGCTGGTGTCCCCATAGGAAAAGAGTGATCAAAAGTTGATTGACCTAGTTATCCTAATAAAGAGTAAAATTTCATGCTATGAAGGATTAGTAGTAGCACAGGTGGACCTAGAGGGAGAAGGAAAATGGTATGAAGATATAAAGAGGTCTCCAGAAGTAAGAGAATACTCACAATAAGCCAACAAAAGAGATAGAGCAACAATTTCATAAATTAGCCACTCAACTTACTTTAACTGAGGGGCAATTCTACAAACTCTTATGCATGATAAAAAAACAAGCTGAGCAAATAATGAAAAAAGTACATGCAGGAATGCATGGTCCCCATATGAATGGAAAGGTTCTAGTTGGAAAAAAAATGTTTGAAACACAAAAGAATTGGCTTGAAAAACTCCCTTATGTTCTTTAAGGTTATCATAGTACTGCAAGGACATCCATGGGGGCAATCCCATTCTCTTTAGTGTATGGTACTAAAGTAGTGCTATCCATTAAGTAAGAGGTCAAATCCTTAAAAATGATGCTAAAAGCTATGATCCTAGAAAATGAGTAGGCCTATAAGAGATATGAAGAACTAGCTTTGATTGATGAAAAGAGGATGTGAGCTTTGTATCATATGCAGGCTTATCAGAGGAAGATAGCTAGAGCCTTTAATAAGAAGGTGAAGCCAAGAAAGATCAAAGAGGGAGACATGATTTTGAAACAAGCTCGGCTCGTCCCTTTTGATTTAAGAGAAAAGTTTAACCCAAGCTAGGATGGTCCATACATAGTCAAAAATACCTTGCCATAATAAGAATATCAGACCTAAATGAGAATGAACCAGTTAACTTAGACAGTGACATGACCCAATCTATGGGCCGGACTGGCACTAGGACCTGGGCCAGCCTAAAGCCCCCGAGGCTCGTAGTAAGCCTACTATTCCTCAACCCAACTCTAAGGCCCATTTGGGCCCAATTTCAAGAATTCAACTGAACAGAGTCCGACCATAAAATAGACTTTTTAACGGGGAGTTTTTGACTCACCCGACCTGTAAACACAATATATAATCAATTGAGGAGCTTAGCTCACCCTCCACATACTCATAATAACATAAAGTCAAATGGGAGCTCAGCTCCCTCATCCAGTCCAATATACATGCATATAATAAGTTTACAGGTCCAACATGGCAAATTATATTACAGACCCAAATCAAATAAATATTTCTAACACATGCGAAAATTCTAGGAGTTAACAGAATTGCACAAACATTAATAAACGACCTGCGAAGAAGAAAAGCAGGTTAACCACAACAATAATCCTCCTGTAGCCTGGAAAAATAATGAACAGGAGTGAGCGTTCGACTCAGAGAGTAAAACATCAATTTTAACCATAATCTCTATAGCTATCTAAAGCTAATGCACCCTATAGAGTGAAATGCAACATCGTCAATATTTTCACATCATAACAACAAAAAGGCAATTTAGAGCACTCACACACCCGATAATATCAAACCATAAATATATGAAAGTTGATCCCCTATACGCTCTCTTAATCTAATCTCTGCCAGCGAAGAACTCAAGTCGAACTTTCACTTAATAAACCAATACGGGGTCCCAGCGAAGAACTCAAGCCTGTCTACCCCGAAGGATCGGGTCCCAGCAAAGATCTCAAGCCATGTCTACCCGTCCTGTCCATATCCAACACTATATCACACGCACGCCAACGCACGCACACTGCTCCAAATTACCACAAACAACATCCATGGCACTTTAACAGTTGTAAATGCAACATAAAACGTGCCTAGAGTTTAACTACATAGATATATACATATAAGTGATGCATGGGCATGCTTGAACATATAATAATATCGAAATTACAATTAAAATTAATATTTTACTCACAGACTTAACTGCAGTTACTGTGGCAGCTGGGCAGAGGAGGAAGGCTATCCCGGCTCACCTGACAATTTTATTACAATGATTTAATAAATTTGACTCAATACAAACTAAGAAAAAGATCAAAGATATCCTAAGTCGTGCCGAAAATTCGGCAGCCTCCGCTATACCTAGGACCTACCCAACCTGCAAAAGGGCTTAAAATGCACTTCTATATCTACAAACCATATACCCACAACTCAATCATATCACACAGCCCCTCCTGGGCCCATCCAAACAGTCATCAATCACAATATGTAAAATTATAGTTTAGTTCTTATAATTGACCCTTTTTGCAAAAACTACCCAAATAAGCTCTAAAAATTCTAAAACTTTTCCTCGCAGTCCTTAGCAATATTACTAAGCTAATGCAAAAAGAATCATAATTTTCTGAGCTACCACGAATATTTTATAGATTTTTAATCCCATTCAAGCACTAGAAAATTAAGAAAAAAGTAAGGTTCGGGTTTACCTATGCCGATTCCGATCTCGGGAATGCGTTCAGAACGTCTGACAATGGTGGGGTAGCCAAAATCTCGATCCAATTCCGAGACTTTTTTTGTAGCCTATCTGTTTGGCCAGAAATTCACAGACCGGGGCAACTGTCGATTTTCTGCGAATTGAAGGTACCTACACGAAGCCCACAATACGGGGGTTAGTATATAATTTTTACGAAATTTTCTAAACTTATTTAATACTAAAAAAAATACTACGAAGTTTCATGGGACCCACCAAAAAACAGTATCGAAAAATTTCGAAATTTATATTGCCGTGAAGCTCTCGACGAGTGGAGTGCTCTGATACTCTCGGTTTTCTCGTGGAGTTCACGATTTACGAGAAATCTAGCCCAAAAATCGAAATGGGCTAAAACTTCCAGGACAAAAATTGGGCAAATCGTTCAATGGATTTTGGTGTTCCTGGTGTCTATGGAAAGCTCTCAAGATGTAGATGGTGTTTGACACAAGACCCGGTCTAATCGGTGGTCGGATCAGCCGGATTTCAGCCAGGAAGCCAAAATGGCGCGCTGCACGTCGTGCCTCTTCGTGCGTTGTTTTTGCTCGCCTGGAAGGCCGACCGGCGGTGGGGGAAGGCTGGGGCGGCTCGCCGGCGAGGTGGGGAGGTGCTAGGTGGTGGCGGTGCTGCGTGGGGAGGAGGGAGGAGAGAGAAAATAGGAGAGAGAGGAAGAGAGGTCGGGAACGAGTGCAGAGGAAAAAGAAGAAAAGAAAAGGCCGGTCCGATTCGATGGGTCTGATTCAAGATACAAAATTTTGAATTTTTACTCTGTCTTGAGACCGAAAACGAGGCTCAAAAATCCAAAAAAATTCTAGAAAACTCAAAAAAATATGTAGAGTCCAAATATATTTTTAGTTTTGCCACATGGTCTTTAAATTAATTTTTAAAAATATCAAAGTTTTATTTTTTCAGAAAATCGAACCCGATTTCTAAAATCCAAAAAATTTCAAATAATTTTCCAAAAATTTAAATAAAATAAAATATTAATATTTACCCACAAAATAATAAATTTAAAAATTTGAGATGTTACAGACAGGCTCAAACGGTACTTTGTGTGAGATAAGCCCGCTTGGCTAAAAACCTGCAAAAGGTGGTTTAGGCAAAAGTAAGGGTCAAAGAAAAAAGAACGAAAAAAAAAAGAAAAAAAAAAAAGAAAAGAAAAGAAAAGAAAAAATGTTAGATTGAAAACCTACAAAAGGCAGTATAGGCAAAAGGAGAGATGAGAGAAGATCTGGATAGAAAACCTAAAAAGGCCATTCAGCAGGTTATAAAAGTTATTTCTAACTTTGAAAGGTTTAAAATTTGGCAAAACTAAATGTAAGAAGAAGTAATGGTGTACCTGAATAAATAAAGAAGTTTTTATTGCATTAACCAAGAATAGGTTTTATTTAATTATGATTGTGAATGTTTGTGTCTTGAGGGATACATCAAAAGATTAAGTAATTGAACTGCATTGTTTTGATTTAACCTATTGTCTTGTGAGCATGATAAAATAGGTGCTTGATATGAATATCCTGGTGATTGTCTAATTTCAAAAAAAAAAAAAGAGAAAAAGAACAAGAAAGAGAAAAAAAAAAAAGAGCTCGCTAAGTGGAAAACCCGAAAGGGCCGCTTAAGCAAAAGTTAGAGCAAACCTGTTGAGATGAAAACTCAAAAGGGCATTTCAGGCAAAAGTTAGGGCACAGAGAATGGAGCTCATGGAAGAGAAATGAGTTAAGGCAGAAACCATGGGGGGGAGAGAAGAAAAAGAAAAATCAGAGAGAAATTGTATTATAACCTTAAGAAAGTCTTTTTTGGTGAATAATTCTTCTCAAAAATTTTGAGGTTATAAAAAAGTTTTTGTAAAAAGAGGTCCCCCAAAGGACTAAGTTTTTTTTAGAATCTCTAGTAAAATCAGCATGCCCATGATAGGAAGTAGCATACAGGAAGCACAAAAATCACAAAAAGAGTTTTGAGACCCAGTCATCTCAATTTTTTAAATCATGAAATAGATTTTTTTTTATAAGTCCTTAGACGTTGTTTAGGGCGCACGACATAGTTGTGTAAGGCATAGAAGAACATGCATCAACATGTCACCTATAGGTGTGTAAGGCATAGAAGAACATGCATCACCATAGTTTCAAGTGTCGAATTACGAGAGGGTCTGATTCTTCTTCAGGATAGTGAGGGGGATACGTGGGTAGTTTAGGACCACGGTCCTAAATACAAACCCACAACACTTCATGACATCTTTTTTTGGTAAGTCCTTAGACGTTGTTTAGGACATATGGCATAGTTGTATAAGGCGTAGAAGAACACGCATCAATATGTCATCTGTAGGTGTGTAAGGCATAGAAGAACATGCATCACCACAGTTTCAAGTGTCGAACTACGAGGGGGTCTTATTCTTCCTCTGGACAGCGAGGGGGATACGTAGGTAGTTTAGAATCGCGGTCCTAAATACGAACCCACAATATTTCATGACAGATATTTTTTGGTAAGTCCTTAGACGTTGTTTAGGGTACATGGCATAGTTGTGTAAGGCGTAGAAGAACACGCATCAACATGTGACCTGTAGGTGTGTAAAGCGTAGAAGAACATACATCACCACAGTTTCAAGTGTCGAACTACGAGTGGGTCTGATTCTTCCTCAGGATAGCGAAGGGGATACGTAGGTAGTTTATAACTGCAGTCCTAAATACGAATTCACAACATTTCAAATCACACAGTTACCATTGTCATGAGACCATAGCTAGTCTCATAACACAGAGTATATCGACAGAGTAAGACGCACTCAATTTTCACCTGACACAGTTATCACTGTTATGAAACCGTAGCTAGTCTCATGACACAGAGTGTATCGACAGAGCAAGATATACTCATTTTTCACATGACACAGTTATTACTGTTATGAGACCGTAACTAGTCTCATAACATAGAGTATATCGACCGAGCAAGATATACTTGATTCTCATAGCCAATGTTTCATAGTTATTAGAAATTTGAGTTTCACTTTGAGAAACTTGAGCAATGCTTTCGCATTGATTTCAACTTTCGCCAAAGTGGGGGACAAACTATAGACCCTTATTTTGTGATGAGTATGTGCATTGAGGCTGTGAGAAACCCAATGATAAAAAATTATATGACTGTAAGATGTAATTGAAGGCATGGAACTGAATTATTAATTTCGTGGCATGATCTTGAAAAAAAAAATTAATAATATGTTTTTTTTGGGAAGCGAATTTAATTAAATTTAAATAAAATTTCATTTTCTTTAAATTTAATATGGGTAATTTTTAAATGCACCTAATTAAGTTTAATTGGGCCGCATGGGCCTAAGAAAGCCTAGTTAGGAATTTTAAATAAGACTTATTTAATTTATTTTTTGAAAATTAAAATAAGAAAATATCTTTTTCTCTATCTCTCTCTTCCTATTAATTGGAATACCTCACCCATATCTCAGTCTCACCCAAATTCCTCAATCCCAGTTGTTTAAGTTATCTGAACCTTATCACACTAGGACTTCAAACCCTACCACACCTCTTCCTCACTCCCTATTGGTGCCTTCCCGTTCCCCTTTCTTCCCATTGGTTGAAGCACCTCATCCATATCTCAATCTCACCCAAATTCTGCAATCCTAGTTGTTTAAGTTATCTGAACTTTATCACCCTAGGAGAACCCTATCACACTTCTCTCCCAAAAACCTATAAATACCCCAGAAAAAAAAAAAAAAAAAAAAAAAAAAAAAAAAAAGAGTGGGGGGGGGAAAGAGGGAGAGAAAATTTAAAGTTATTTAGAGATATTTTAGAGCTATAGGAAATTTAGAAATATTCAAGACTCTTTGAGTTCTTCCTTTTTTTTTTTTCTTTTCTTCAAGAAGATTTTCAAACAAGATTTCTGGAACGTCAGTTTTTATTATTTTATTTTCAAGATCTATACCACGCAATATTTTAATTCTATGTTCTTTGTCTTCAATTTATCTTGTATGTTCATATAGATCATGTAATCATGTTTAATTTGAGAGGATAAACAACTCTGCACATATTCATTTTTTGGTCTCTCATATTTTTATTATTTTTTGTTATTTTCTGAATCTGTAAAAATTTTAGGAAAATTATATTCCTATTCTTCACGAAATTCTATTAATTTTAAGCTCAAGAATCACTGAAAAAGCTTTTGTATTTTGTAAGTTATGGCTGTTTGAAGTTAGGGTTCCTGTAAAATTTGATTTGCAAGATACCCGAATTGTGGAGCCCATCTCTCCCCTGTTTCTTAATATTTTTGTATAAATCTAGTGTATAAAATTAATTTCAGAATCTTATGAATCTTTTCCAATTGGTTTTGCATTCATATCTATTGTGGTTAATGAGTTATGAATTTTACAAAAAAGTAGTACAATTTTTTCACTTAGAAAAATTATGATTAATGTAGACCATTTGGCTAGGGTTTTGTTTGATTTATAAATTTTATGATCTTGTATGATATGTAGGCTGTCTTCTTTAATTTTTTTATGATTTTTAGGCATGTCTAACTATTTTTAAAAATCAGATTTCTTGCAACCGTCAATCTGCCAGAATTTAGAAATTGTATATTTATGCATGTTCTTGTATTTTCTTGGATTTTAATTGATATTTGATCTATTTTTCTGTGTTCTTTTAATTCAAGAAGTATTATGAAGTGTTTGGATCATGTTTGAAAAATTAGACCATTAGGTAGTTGCAACTAATTAGGAATATTAACTCTTTAGGAGACTAGGGTTAGAATCCAATGTAAATTGTTATTAATATTTTCTTTATTTCTTTTATTTTCTTTAGTTTCTTTATTTTTTTATTACAAATAAAATTAATAAGTAGCCCTAAGGTAAGTACCAAAGAGGGCATTTACGTGGAGCTTATGTGGAGCTAAACGGGAGTAAGCCATGAATATCATTGCCATACTAGAAAAGAAGACCCTTTTTTAAAGGTAGCTTGCCTCAATAGCAACTGCATTTACCAACAGGTAATGTAACACCCCTATTTGCATAGCCTGGTATATTTTATTATTCCGGTGACCGGGGTCGATCTGGACAGTTAAGGGGATTAGAACCATACTTAAGACAACTAGATAAGCCATAAATACAAATAATTAGTAATTGTCAATTAGTTAAGTATAAATAAGAAAAACAGAAAATAAGAAGTTAAACAAGCCGAGAGTCACAGCGATGGGCGACCTTCTCGGGAAGGACTGCGAAGTTATTTTAAACTCAAATTTCGAACCATAAAATGTGACGCTGCGGTCCTTAGGACCCTTATGAACACAGTGGAAAAGAGAAAATCACGAAAAAGAACTGTTAAGTTAGTCAAATAATTAGGTCAGGGAGCCGGAAGAAATATTGAATTATTTGCAAACGGGGTTGAACCGGCGAAGGACAATTTGGTCAATTGACCCCGAGAGCTGACTCCTGACCTAACTGTCAAATAAAATCAAAGAAAAGAAAATTTCGGAATCGAGAATTAAATTAAAGAACTAATAGAAAAATAAATAGAAAAAAAAAAAGAAAATGAAAAGGTTAAAAAGGTGATGACATCATCATGCATGACATTATGCATGATGGCATAAAAATAATAATTAATATATTTAATTAATTAGAATTTTTGGTCTTCCTAAGACATAAAAGAAAAGAAAAGAAAAAAAAATAAAGTCATCTTCTTCTTAAAAAAAAAAACGTGACTCTCTCTTTCCTCCCTTCCTCACCAAAAAGCTCCATTGAAGCTCCAAAACTAAGCTTCATAAACCTTCAATTCCACCATAAAAACCTTACTCTCCAACATTAAATCTTGTAGTTAGACCTAGATAAGGAGCTTGACAATAAAAAGAAAAAGAAAGGAAGAAGTTTTGAAAAAAAAAAGAAATTCTACATAAAAGGTTAGTAATCAAATTTGATAATTTGAGTTTGATTCTTACATTTCTAACTTATTGAGTTTGTAAATAAACTTAAAATGGAAAGAAAATTTGTTGAGGGATTATATAGAATTTTGGAAAGCTAGGGTTTGGTTGGACAAAGTATAAATTTGTTTGAGCTAAACATGTTACGAAGCTTAATTGAGTTAAGGGAGCATGGTTATAAGTGTTTAATTAGCTAAATGCAACAAATGATATGAATTAGGGTTTTGAACATTAGGGTTTAGAGACCAAAAATGTGAAGAAGTGCTAAATGATGTCTTTGACATAGTTTAAGGGAAGAAATGGTCATTTGTGACCTAATTAAGTGTGTTAGAAGTGTTTAAATCAAAGCCAAATTCGGATTGGGTATGAAGTATGACCAAAAGTCAACTTTGAGGGACCAAAAATGAAATTTTACAAGTCCAATTGATATGGGACCAATTGGGAATGAAAATAGGCACTAAATGACACAATTTTCATTTAGGAAGCATGCCCAAAAAGTGACTAAAACCTAGTGAACAAATTGACCAAAGTTGAAAAATTGCAGGCTGCCTTGTATAAACTGACCAAATGAACAGTATTTGTTCATTTAGTCATAACTTGAGCTAGACAGATCAAAATGATCTGAAATTTTACCAGTAATTAGATGAGATATAGACCTAAAACTTTCGTGAAGAACATAAATCCAAATTATGCCATTATCCTAATCAAATTACTGAACAAAGTTGAGTCACTGAATCTACAGAACTGCAGATTTGCCATATGAACAGTAAAGTTTCAATGGCTATAACTCACTTTAGAAAACTCCAATTTAGGTGATTCTTGAACCGATGGAAACCTAAGAAATAGTAGAACATTTCATATGAAGAAAATTAGGCCAAATTATGGACTTAACTTGATCAAATTACTGAACGAAGTTGGATCAATAAATCTGTAGAACCAAATTCTGCAGCATGAACAGTAATTTGTATTTTGGCTATAACTTGAGCTACAAAACTCCAATTGGGGTGATTCAAAAAGAAAATAAACTTAAGACAATAGAGAACATTTTCTATGAAGAAAGTTTTGACAAATTCCAATGGAAAGATGACCAATGGAACAGTGCAACTAGGGACACCAAAACTGAAAATTTGGCAATTTTGCCTAAAAGACCTAAGTTTTGAGAAAATGACCAAAACCAACAAGTTTAGTGATCAAAATGTGGTATGTGGGTGAAGTTGGAATTTCCATACCTATTAAGCCTTAAAAAGTCAATAATTTGACTTGAATAGTATAGTGAATAGTAACTCGAAACACAAAATTTCAAGAATGTTGAGTTTAGCACGTTAGAGCTAGGTAAAAGTGAAGTTAAATTTATTTTTGGATTTATGCTAAGTTATGGTACTGAAACACTGTTAAATTATGAGTTTCAATTGAAAAGAATACCGGGAAAGGACCCGAGGAACCGAGTCAAGGCCAAGAGGCGACTTGCTTGAGGTTTGTGCACAACATCACTATGCTTTAAAATTCATTGATAAAGTGAATGAAATATGCATTTTACTTTTGCGTTGAATTATTGAAAGTTTATTGTGACCTTATTTATGATGTTGTGATTTAAATTGTGAAAGTTATTGTGTATATTTAAAATGACAATGTTTAGCAAATTGTTAAGATAAGTTTTGAAACCACAGTGTCATGACCATATATTTGAACACCTCACTAGCATGACTAGTGGGGGTAATTAATTTTGAATTTTGATTCCTTCTTTGGAGAAGTGTTGAGGTGTGCCAGTAGAAGAGGATGTGAATGGATATCCATATATTTGAGCTAGCTAGCCTTGTGATGTGATTTCTCTTTAGCCTCTGGCTATTGAGATTCTATTTATTTCGAATGGCATGATCTAACTGTGGGTTTTATGAAATGTGATTTGATACTTAAAAATGAAATTGTTTGGGATTAAAATCTCATAATGCATGATTTGTATTTAATTCTCATGTTCAGTTAAATTTTTGAATAAATGTGATTTAAGTTCTGCATAAAGATTATTTTAGTATGTTGTGCACCACTGAGTCCTAGTACTCAGCGATAGCTTTTATTGCTGTCGCAGATATAGAGATTAGAGGAGCAGCAGACTGAGCTGCTGAGGATTGAGGATTTATCAGCTTGAAGTTATCGGGTATAATTTATACCCTGCCTGTAAATATTTATTTTGATGTATGTATTGCACATAAATGTATGGACATGTAAATCGGTCTTGAGCAGCTTGTACAAAGTTGTATGAAGGTTGTAATAAAAATTTAGTTTGAATTTTCTTTGATGTAAATTTTGTAATGATGTATATATAAATTGTTTTGTCTCTAATGAAATATGAGTTGAAATATTTTATTTAATTTGAATGAGATGAATTGCTAGTATTTTGAGGATTATTGAATTTTATAAATTGAGAAATGTTGATTGTGAAATCTTGAGATTTGAGATTGATTGAGAATTTGAAGTAGTGATTGAGAAAATTTTTAGAAGTGCTTTTTACAGGTATTTGAAGAACTGTTTTCTCAAAATATAAACGAAACTCTGTCAAAATTTTTATAAAATTTGCGGAAAAATAAAATGGGCCAAAAGTTTTAACTAGTTTTTAATTTCAATTAAATGTTTTAAATACATATTAGAAAATGCTCACTACTTAACACAAGTAAGAAAATTATTTTAAAATCCCTTGTAGGATACTTAATGAGTTATCGGTAGGTGAAGTGCGGTAGTTCATTAGGTATTCTACGGAATCATGTTATGCCTTACAAAGTGGTAAGGTGTGACAGGTAAGTAGTCCTAAACTCTTTGAATAACCATTGGCATGAAATTGTAGTAATAATAGAATTTTTATTTGGTAAATTAAAATTAACTTTGTTTTTAATTTAACTAACTTTTGCATGTAATTAATTTAAATAAATACTTTGTAAATTAAAATTAATCTTGTTTGTAAATTAAACTAACATTGGCATGTAAAATAAATTTAATTTAATACTTGGTAATTGTAAAATAAATTTGTATATTAGAAATCTTTATTAGGTTGTGATTATTTGGGCCTTGTGTGATATTAGAATAAATTACACATGTACATAATTAACTTAGTTCAATTATCCTGAGGGTAACTTGGTGAAAATTAATTAAGTAAGTTAAATAGAAACTTAGGGTTATTTGAAATTGAATTTGTTTGTAAATTAAATTCTCAATAATAAATTAATTTTAGTCATCTGGTAAATATCATTTAAATAATTAACCCATAGATAGGAATTACTTGTGCATGAAAATTATTTGTAAACAACAACCCTTTTGTAAATTACTTGCATGTGTAGAATTAGAATTATATTTTTTAGGATAAAGTTCAATAAAAGAATAATAAACAAGACTTTTAGAAACATTAGTAGAGGACTGGCACTCGAATTAACGAGGTTATACCAGGCGTAAGCGGTGCCTAACACCTTTCCCTTACGTACCCACTCTCCCAAACCTGCTATAGTAATGACGGTTGTGGAAACTCTGCAAGGAGTAAGTTGCAATCCATGACCCTCGGAAGAAACACTGAATATGTCCCGATTAATACCTGGTAGCGACTCCTGTCTATCTATGCCTTCGTGGCATAAATTCTTAGTACCGTGGTAGTATTATGGAAAGACGGTACTTATTAGTGGTTTGATTCTATTAGGATTATATGAAGTGCATGTCTAGGAAATATTGTCTAAGGAGATGGTACTTAAGTGAGACCATTGTGACTCCACCATTGCATTTTATATATTTCTAATGGATGATATTTCGCCTCACGCCCACCTCCTACACATGCTTGTTGCGCTATGGAGGAGCCAACAACCTAAGGCAGCAATTGCTTAGAAATCGAAGCAAATAGCCATGACAATACGAGCTGGTCTTGGCAATACCAGCGTTGGTACTCGGGGCTGGGTTGACCATCAGCCAGATTCTTCTTTGGCATAGTTGAAGAAGAAGACACGTGGGTTGCAAGATTGTACCCATTCAAAAGAGGAAGAATTTGTCCTTCACAGAGAAGGTAATTTGAAGATGTCAGCTTGACTGAGAGAAGTTGGGAGACATTCGGAATTGAAGAAGAAGAAGAAGAGACAGAAACAAGGGCTGGAGAGGTGTTTGCCATGGATGGCTATTAATAGCTTTGATACCATGCAATTGATGAACTGAACTTGTTTATTTTTCTATATTGTATTGGCTGCTATTTATATATAATTTTTACAGAGGCATATCTCAGTTGTTACACAAAATATGGCAGTAGTTACAATATATCTGTTGAGATATTTGAATTCAATTTGAACTGAGTTGGCTTATCATATTTTAAACTGATACTGCTGTTATAACATATTTCAAACTGCTACTGCGATTACAAAAGGCCCTCCTTGGAGTTGGTCTAATTGCCGGTTTCTCTTATTGCCTATCACAACGTACAAGGTGATCGATCATATGTTATTCTTGGCAAGGATGATCCATGGTAGCTATTATGTTTTCCTTTTAAAGAAGCTTTTATAATCATATGTATATTTGCTTAGCTCTTCTTGCTTAAAGTGGTTTCTAGTTAGTTTCCCTCCTAAAAGATTTTTGAGTGATCAAAATTCAAACCAACAAGTTGATTATAGAGAGGTTTTATTTAATGTCAAAAATTGTCTGGAAGAGTTGTTGGAACCTCAACTCATAGATTATTTTTCATAAGCAAGAAAATTTTATTAACAAATAAAAAGTTACGAAAAACTTACTATAAAACATGTAGCTAGACCTCTGCCATCAGATCTCCTCAATATATTCAATTCAGGACAAAACAAGCTAAGTGAAAACTGAAAACCTAAATACATGGGAAATTATTAGTGAAAGGAAAAGCAACTTAATTTCCAGGATATATACTTGAAAGGATGCGCCACTAACTTTAGAGCATATTCATCAGTAGAATGGCTGAAAATTAAGAACCTTTTAGGAAAATCATTCTCTTTTAAGTATGATAACAACAGGCCGATTAGGGTATTTTTCAAGTACTCGATCATACCCAATTAATTATATATAATTTAGCTAGATATTTAAAAATGAGTTTGAAATGAGATGAATTTTAAATTAGTTACTTATTTATGGTGTTGAATATATATAGTAAAAATATAGTAAATTAGATTACTATTTTTTATATAAATATTTTTTCCAGTATCACTATTTATCTTAATAAACAAACAAGCAATTTATATATTTTTGTAAGACTAGTTTAGTTGGCTTTGAATGGAAATAAATTAAAAAAGATATAGACAAATTTCAAATAATGTTTAAGATAAATTTTTAATAAATTTGAGATGAATTGGAATAATAAAACCGATTATCAAAAGAGATAATATGCATCAAAATATATTTCTTTTATTTCAAGATTTGAGTAGAATTGTTGGGCTATTAGGTGTGTAATTATTTAGCATGTCCAAATATGATAAAGGGAAATTTTTATTGGGCAAAGCCCAAGTATTGCCTTTCTTTCTCTACGCTTGGCCCAAATTTACCCTGTGAAGAGAAGCATCATCATTCCGATTCATCAATCCCTTCCAAATAATAATAATAATAATAATAATAATAATAATAATAAATTTTTAAATTTAATTTACTACTTATTCATAACTATGCCATAAAATAATTTTATAATAATATAATTATGGATAAAAATATGATTTTATTTTAATTATCTTTCTATTTTTATAAAAATAAATGATTTGAGTCATTCAATTGATTTAATTTATGAATAATATGATAGATGAAATTTACTTAAAGATTTCTTACAAATAAAAGTCACTCGTGAATTAGATGAAAATAATAATAAGTTCGATCATTATTCATAAACCCGTGGAACTTTGATTCAGTAAATTGATCCGTGATGATTTAATGAAATTGAAAATTTTAATGAAATTGAAATCGATTTTAAGATTATAAAATCTTAAATTTAAATTATAATGAAAATTAAATTAACAAAGAAAAACTCGCTAAAAAATTTTATATTTTGTTTGAATTATGCATGTTAAATTTGAGTTTTCTTGAATATTTTTGAAGTGTGCAACTTATTTTCATTTTCTTTAAGTTGAAAATTTTCTTATAATTTAAAATTAAATTAATTATTATATCTTTATACTCAATTAATTGAAAATTGACGTGCATGATATGAATATACGTACTATACATATACACCATCAGTTTTATCATACAAATGACTCATTTTATATGATTGTCGTGCATGAATATCTGGTAAAAATAATCATACATAAAAAAAATAAAAAATAAAAACTAAAATTTAGCATCATATATGCTACCCACATAAATTAACAACTCCCTCGCTGTATCAACTTAAACCATAATAGTAGAAAAAAAATTACCATTCATTCGCATTTTTTAACGTTTAGAACACTAGAGAATAAGTTAATGAAAACTATTTTCTTAATTAAAAAAAAATTAAATTATTTTTTTAAAAAATAATTTTTACAAAGAGAAAATTATTTTCTAAATTTTAATAATTTTATTAAAATATTAAAATGTTTATACATGCTTATATAAATATATATATACCATTAATTTAATATTGTAACTAAATTAAATAATAAAAAATATTTTCATAGAAAATATATATTTTTATTATAAAATATATTTTTTATATATAAATTATTTTCTATAAAATAAATAAAGCTTACACAATGGTGCAAGTTTCTGGATTTGTATCATAAACCACACTAACCAATTCACAACGAGGTCTTTCTACCCAACAAGGTGGAGTTGGTTTGTTATCATCATTCTTTTCCTCTTGGGGCTTCACCTCTTCTACGCTTTCTAAGATTGCAAAATTCACCTTCTTCCGAAGGGCCTTGGTCAAGCAGGCTGCATCCACCCTTTCTCCTATCACCACCAACTTTTCTTTGTCATCTCCTTCTAATGCCACCGAATTCACACCTGATTACGTCTCCCACACCCCACAACCCACCCCACCCCACCCCCCCACCAAAAAAAAAAAAAAGATTAGCTTGATTAATTAGTATATGCCATTGATCAAATAATCTGCAATAGCTAGCTTAATTAATTAGCAAAATCAAATTAATGAATTATAGATATATTATGAAACTCACCAGCTACAGTAGCGGCTGTCTTCAAGGCCTTGCTTCGGCATTTATCGCAACAAGTCGTCACCTTGATGACTATCTTTTGCTGCAGCATTGTCATTTAAATCATGATTAATCACAACTAACAAATTAACTTGTTTCTAATATAAAAAATAGCTTTTTTAGTATATACTTACTTTCATTATCTCTGGAGCTCCAAAGAAAATGTTGGTTTTGTTCACTAAGTCATGAGAATAAGAAGAAAGAATCAAGAATGGGTATTTATAGATGGAAAAGGTTGCTTGGGAAGTAAACTTGCACATAATTTGAAATTACTGCTTGTTCAATGAATTTCAAGGAATATGTAAGTTGGAGATCACCTTCTATGAGTTCAACGCATACCTTATACTTACTAAATTAAAAATAAAAATATATTAATTGACTTTATGGTTTCAAGTCAATGTTTATTTTTAAGTCCACAGTTAATTGCACCACGTCAATTATCAATTACCAAAACTTTGCATTGACACGTTCTATTTTTATTTGTAGGCCTTGCTTAATTAGCCAGCTCAACAATCTACATAGAGAGAGAGTTAGATTTTCTTTTTCGTTAGAGCTAGCATTTGAGCTGGCTATTAATGATACTAATTGTAAGTTGATAGAACAAAAATATCAACTTTTTATGACCCATCATGAATTTAATAATTAAAAGTTGGTAGAACAATATCAACTTGAGTTTTTGGTTAAAATTTGTAGTGGGACTAGAAGAACATTATGACCCCATTTTGAATTTGGCATCTAATTTGATAATTTTAAGTTGATAGAACAATATCAACTTTATTTTTTATGTTAACATGTACTAATTAAGCTCACACGATATCACCAATATATATATATATATATATATATGCTTTACAAAAAAAAGTCATCGCAAATATTTATATTGCAATACAATTTGCCAAAACACAAAAAAGTCATCGGAAATATTTATATCGCAATACAATTTGCCAAAACAATGGTATATATATATATATATGCTTTACAAAAAAAAGTCATCGGAAATATTTATATTGCAATACAATTTGCCAAAACAATGGCAACTCGCCCTTATTTGTGATATAGAGCAGTCAACTGGTAGTGTATATAATTAATTTTCGATCCCAATGATATGATTTTGATCATATTGAAGAAACATATATAATTAGTACTCTGCTTAAAAAGTAATAAATTAATAGAAAGGATTTGTTTTGTAATATAGGGTATAGTTTTAGACTTGTTGCTGCGTCAATTCACACTGTTTTAATTAAAAGCTAGGGGATTGATTTTTGACATTGAAAAACTAAAATTACAAAAGAATATGCATATGCATACACCACCACAGGGTCAAGCAATTCATAACCAAATGGCAAGTTACAATTATTATATGCCAGTTGGAACTCAATTTTATGAAAACCGCTGCATGACAAGTAAGTTAAATTGATCAACCACCACCAACTTCAACCAAGAGCTTTAACAACCCAAGTTTACTTTTCTAAAAATAATAATAATAATTAGTAATCATAATAACTTGACTGATATTTCTTTACTTTTAAAATGTAAAAGGTGAAAATAATTTCGAGTTCAAGTATTTTTATATACTTATTTTAAGATTATTCATATTTATACTCAACTCAACTCAACTAAGCCTTTATCCCAAAAATTTGGGGTCGGCTATATGGATTCGCTTTTTCCACTCTGAACGATTTTGGGTTAAATCCTCAGAAATGTGTAATGCTTCTAAGTCATGCTGTACTACTCTCCTCCAAGTCAATTTAGGTCTACCCCTTTTTTTCTTTCTATCCTCTAGCCTAATGTGCTCTACTTGTCTAACTGGAGCCTCCGTATGTCTACGCTTCACATGACCAAACCACCTCAATCTCCCTTCTCTCAACTTATCTTCAATTGGCACCACTCCTACCTTTTCTCTAATACTTTCATTACGGACTTTATCTAGTCTAGTATGGCCACTCATCCACCTTAACATTCTCATCTCTGCAACTCTTATCTTAGATGCATACGACTCTTTCAGTGCCCAACACTCACTACCATATAGCATAGCCAGTCGTATGACTGTATGGTAAAATTTTCCTTTCAACTTATTGGGGATCTTATGATCACATAAAACTCTCGTGGCACGTCTCCACTTCAACCATCCGGCTTTAATCCTATGACTAACATCCTCCTCACATCCCCCATCTACTTGAAGGACTGAGCCTAGATATTTAAAGTGATTACTTTGGGACAGTGCCACTCCATTCAAACTAACTCCTTCCCTATCACGGTTTGGCCTTCACTGAACTTGCAATGCATGTATTCTGTCTTCGTTCTACTTAACTTAAAACCCTTTGACTCTAGAGTACTTCTCCAAAGTTCTAGCTTCCTATTGACTCCTTCTCGTGTCTCATCTATCAGAACAATATCATCCGCAAACATCATGCACCAAGGAATACTCTCTTGTATATGTTTCAGTTCATCTAAAACTAATGTAAAAAGGTAAGGGCTTATGGCTGATCCTTGGTGTAATCCAATTGAGATCGGAAAATCTCTTGTGTCCCCTCCCACTGTGCGCACAATAGTAGTTGCTCCTTCATACATATCTTTCAATACTTGTATATACCTAATAGATACCCTCTTTTGTTCTAACGTATTCCATAAGACCTCTCTTGGAACACTATCATAAGCCTTCTCCAAATCAATAAAAACCATGTGTAGATCTTTCTTCCCATCTCTATATTTCTCCATCAAGTTTCTAATGAGAAAGATCGCTTCCATAGTTGAACGACCAGGCATGAAACCAAATTGATTGAGAGAGATAGAAGTATCATGACGTAGTCGATGCTCCACAACTCTCTCCCACAACTTCATAGTATGGCTCATGAGTTTAATTCCCCTATAGTTTGAGCAACTCTGTATGTCTCCCTTATTTTTAAAAATATGTACTAAAATACTCTTCCTCCATTCATCAGGCATTTTCTTTGAGTTTAGAATCTTATTAAATAATTTAGTTAACCATGCCACTCCCATATCTCCCAAATACTTCCACACTTCAATTGGTATTTCATCGGGTCCACAGGCTTTACCTACTTTCATTCTCTTAAGTGCTTCCTTTACTTCTAAAGATCTAATCCTTCTAGTATAATTTACATTCTTTTCTATTGTTCTATAATCTATATTCACGCTATTTCCATTTTGACTATTATTAAAGAGATCATTAAAATAATTTCTCCATCTTTCTTTAATGTCCTCATCTTTCACCAACACTTTTCCTTCTTTATCCTTAATGCACCTAACTTGATTGAGATCTTGACATTTCCTTTCTCTACTCCTTGCTAATCTATAAATATCTTTCTACCCTTCTTTAGTTCCAAGTTTCTCATATAACTTTTCAAAGGCTGTGCTCTTGCTTGGCTAATCGCCTTTTGCCTCTTTCTTTGCTATCTTATCTTTGTTCATATGCCTCATTATTATCACATTTAGGTAATTTCTTATACCATTCCCTTTTTCTCTTCACGCCTTTTGTACTTCCTCATTCCACCACCATCTCTCTTTTGAGGGTGGTCCATGTCCTTAGACTCCCAAGTACTTTTCTAGCTACTTCTCTAATCTTTGATGCCATCTGTATCCACATATCATTGGCCTCCATATCTAGCTTCCATACTTGGACTCAAGAAGCTCATTTTTGAACTTCACTTGCTTTACTCCTTTGAACTCCCACCACTTTGTTGAGCTACACTATTTCTTCCGACCTTACTTGAATTGTTCCTAAACTTGACATCCAAGACCACCAACCTATGTTGACTTGTTAAAGCCTCTCCTGGAATGACCTTGCAATCCTTGCATAGAGCTCTATTTGTCTTCTGGTTAATAGGAAGTCGATTTGGCTTCTATGTTGCCCACTTTTGAAAGTCACTAAATGTGACTCTCTTTTTATAAAGTAGGTATTTGCTAGTATTAGGTCGTATGCCATAGCAAAATCCAGGATGCTTTTTCCCTCCTCATTTCATTGCCAAAACCAAAACCTCCATGAACATTCTCATAACCTTGCCTATCACTTCCTACATGTCCATTCAAATCTCCACCAATGAAAACATTCTCTTCATTGGTATGCTTTGCATTAAATCATCCATATCTTCCCAAAACCTTTGTTTACTCTCACTTTGTCTAGTCCTATTTGTGGGGCATAAGCACTAACTATATTTATTGTTTCTCCGTCTAGTACTAGCTTTACTAGTATAATTCTATCTCCTACTCTTTTCCACTACTCTGCGTCTTTCAATGTCCTCTATGATTATACCCACTCAGTTCTTGTTTCTCTCCTTTCCGGTAAACCACAATTTGTACCCTGAATTACCCACTTCCTTACTTTTCTCTCCTACCCATTTAGTCTCCTGAATGCAAGCAATATTCACCCTTCTCCTTTCCAAGGTATCCACAAGCTCCATTAATTTTCCTGTAAGTGATCCAACATTCCAAGTACCAACCCTGATCCTCCTCCTATCCTGCTCCTTCCTAATTGGTCTCCTTCTATGATATCTTCTATTATTTTCTATGTCTATCTTGTGTTCTGTTCCACTATTTGTTCTATTATCTGTCTTATGGACTAACTTCTTTACCCACACCCGTCCATGATGTGGGAACCCTTGCTCACTTAACACCACACCGGCGTAGGCATGGCGTCGCTTTCGGTGAACGCCCTACACCCTTGCATATTTATACTACACCCGGGCTCCGATGTAGCGCGTCGTTAGTAGAGGACGCACCAACGTTTATATCATTTGAATCCATATTTATAATAAAAAAAAATAGCAGTCTTTCAATATGCAGCTCATTTATGTCTCTATTAAATTAAAAAAAAAAAACCTTTTTATCTAGTTAAAAATAAAAATTCAAGAAATTATCAATATAAATGTCACTTTGACCATGTCATTCATCTCTAAAAATTAAATAAATTTGATTTAGTGATATCAAAATGATCTCAAATTTAAATATTAATCAAAATCAAATTACTAAAAAAATCCCTCAAAATTAAAACCTTCAAATAAGTAGAAAATAAACATTTATCAACTATATCTTAACTTTACTCTTTATCTATTTGAGCTAGAGTCAAATGGTTTTTTTTTTATTCTATCTATTTTTATTTAATAAATAAATAATTTTACATTCCTTCGTAAAAAATGTTGTATTTATGACACCCATAAATACAATATTTTTTCATCACACTTATCTTAGGATTAATATTTAGAATACTTTCATAAATAAGACTATGAAATGTATACATAACATTAATTTGATATTATAGTAAGTATGATTAAAACTCTAAGTTTTAAGAATTATTGAACATTTATTAATTAATTAATATATAGGTGTAACAACCCAATTTTTCTAATAAATATATTTTTTTTTCTTTTATTGAGCTGATAATCTATTGATATTTTATTCAAGGATTTAAATTAATATTTTCAGAATGGTAATTTTTGTTAAATGGGTATCATTTTTTTCATTTATTATTATTATTATTATTTTAAATTGAAAGCTAAAATTTCAAAAAATTAAAAATTTGGACCTAAGTGAATAACTTATGAAACTTTAGGGACCAGCTATATAATTAAAAGATAAAAAAAAACTCAGAAAATTAAAAACGCAACAGCCCCCCCCCTACCCCCTCCTCTTTCGCGTCACTCCCTCCCTCTCACTTTCTCCCACTCGTTTTCTGGCCAGCCGGCGAGGCACCGGTGGGACTCTCCCACCTCAGTACGACGTCAGGCAGCAGCAACCACGGCAACAGGCAGCAGGAAGGAAGAGAGAGAGAGAGAGAAGAAAGGGAAGGAAAAGAAGAGAGAGGGAGAGAAATTCAAGCCATTTTCGGGTAGATTCCGATCACCAATGCCGGCGATCCAAACTGCCATCAACTCCCCACAAACCCAGCTCCATTTTCTGACCATCCACGCTCGGACTGATGAAGTTTCCGGCGAGAAATGAAGAGAGAGAAAGAGGAGAGAGAAAGTGACAGCAGTGGCTTTCTGGCCATTTTCCTTGCGATCTGACCGTCGGATCGAAAATCCAAGATCACCGATGGACTAAGGACGGAAAAATCTTTGAGATAGGACTAGTCCCGCTTCGATCGGACATCGTTTGAAAAAGACGATAATTGGACGGTTCAGATCGCTTGGTGATATTTTCGAACTTTTTCGATTCCCAAAATTTAAAAATAATTTTATGATAATTATTAAAAAAACTTGGACTTAATTTAGATGCAATCAGATCGAGGATAGCTCACTAGCGTCGAGACTACATTTTCAGCCAGATCCGGCTGTCCGACGGCCCGTCTCAGAACATGGTCGATATTATAGTCAATCCTAGCATTTTCAGACGTTCTGGATGTGTTCCAGATGTCAAATTTGACATGGTAAACGCAAACTCTACATTGCTCAAATTTTGCCTTGTACTAAGTTAGAATAAAATTTATAAAATATTCATGGATGATCATAAAATTATGATTCCTTTTGCAATAGCCTTATAATATTGTTAAGGACCGCAGGGTAAGTTTATAGAATTTTTAAAGTTAATTTGGATAGTTTTTGAAAAATATTAGTTTTGAAATCTTATAATTGAGTTGTTTGATGTTGTGATATTGCCTGGTTTAGAAGGCCCAGGAGGGGCCATATAATGATGATGACATATGGGTTGAGTTTAGAAGTGTTATTTGAATCTTTTTGCTGGTTGGGTAGGTCCTACGTATAGGAAAAACTCTGTCGAATTTTTGGCATAAATTAGAATGTGTTTGTCTCTTTAAATTTATTTTTATTTGAATTAGCACTAATAAATTTACAATAAAATTATGTAGGTGATCAAAATCAACCATCTTTCTTCACCCAACCTCTACAGTAGTCTCTAGTATACTGTGAGTAAAATATTAATTTTACTTATAATTTCGATATTATTATATGTTCAGGCATGCCCATGCATCACTTATAAATGTATATTTATGTAGTTAAATACTTGGCACATTTTATATTGCATCTTTATGTAATGAAATATTATGGATGTTGTTTTATGGTAATTTGAAGCAGTATGCGTGCGTTGGCGTGCGTGTGATGTGTGATATTGGTTATGGACTGGACGGGTAGACTCGGCTGGAGCTTGACTCACTGAGACTCGGTCCTTTATGGATAAGTCGGGGTAGGCACAACTCGAGATGATCTTGCTGACCCCCGCATTTGGTCTATTAAGAGAAAGTCCGGCTTAAGATGTAATTGCTGGCAGAGGTTGGATTTAAGAGAGCTGTATATATATATATATATATATATATATATATATATATATATATATATATATTTATATTTATATTTTTTTGAACACTATATGGGTATGTGAGTGCTCCAGATTACTTTTTGTTGTTTATAATGTGATTTGTATGAAAACTATAAAGGTGTTGCATTCCACTCTTTAGGATGCATTAGTTTTATATAACTATAGAAATTATACTTAAAATCGGTATCTTACTCTCTGAGTCGAATGCTCACTCTTGTTCATCCTATTTTTTCAGACTATAAGAGGAGACCTTTTTCAGAATAACATGCTTCTTTCTTCGCAGGTTATCAATAATTACTTAATTATATTATTATTATTATCTAAATTTATAATTTGGAACTCCGCATATACTAGCAGTAGCATTAATCTTATTAGGAATTGTATGAATTTAAGTTTTTGTATTAATAAATGAAAATTTTTTATGATTTTTAAATAGTTTGTAAATGATGTAACAGGATTGAGCTGGGCTCCCCTAATTTGAGTTTCTGATAATTATTAGGTTAAGTTGGCCTAAAATAAAATGATAATAGTTTTATTTAAATTATTTTATATGCATGTTGGGCCTAAATTGTGGGCATGGTCATGGGTTTTGAAACAGTAAGGTTTACTACGGGTCTCGGGAGTTTTATGCCGGCCCAGATCCTAGTGCCAATCCGGCACATAGGTTGAATCGTGACATAGGATGTTAGGTAGACATGGGTACAGTGTGAGCAAATTAAATTTAATCAAAATTGTAGTGAACTGAATCGAATTAATTTAATTGATTTTGTATGATTCTTAATTAAAAATTAAATTATTTACTTTTTAAAAATAAAAAATATAAAAACTTAATTGTTGACTTTAATTAAATCAAATAAACTGGATTTAATAGAATTGAAACTGAATCAAAATTAAACTAAAATAAAATCATGATTAAAAAGAAGCCCTTCAATTTGATTTTGATTCGCTAACCTTTAAAATTAAAACCATCAGTTTAATTTCCATTTTAGTTTAAAATTAGACCTTGTTCATGTTTAGTGTTAAAAACGTATTTATCGAATGTGAAATTGGAGGGGAAGGAAGCAAACCATTTCAAAGAAGAAAAAAATTCTTAGCCTTGCACTTTGTTTGGATAAGTCATGGGAGAGGAAGGAAAATAAATAAATAAATAAATATATATATATATATATATATATATATATATATATATATATATATATATATATATATATATATTAATTTTTCTCTCCCTATTACTGTAGACTTTTATTTCTTGTGTTCTTATTTTCTCTTTAAAATAAAAAGAAAATATCTAAAAAAAATTATTGAAAATTTTCCTATCCTTTTTTATTTTGACTTTATTTTTTCTTATTTTCTTTCCCTCCTTTTTTATTTATTCAAACAATCTGTTAAGGATTAGAAAAAAAAAAATCTGAAATTAGTTTAGAAAATAGTTGTGCACTACAATTTATAAGATAATTATTTTAATGAAAAATTCTTTTCTAAATTTAATCCATTATAAATTAAAAATATAAATATATAAAATTTATTTATTTATATATTTAATAAATAAATTATATCTTAAGTTAAAAAAAAAAAAAAAATCATATAGGCCAAAAGGCCTCGCGCTCCTTAACAGATGATATTTCTTTGACACGTGAAAAACAGTTGCCATTTTTCTGTACTTCTTTAATATCATGAGAGATGTGGGTCTTCTTTCATTTGGCAGTTTCCTACCAACTTCCGCGTCTGGAGCATAAGGTAAATTCTTCACAAGATTGGTTTGAAAATCCTTTCTATCATTCTTGATTTGGGTGTTCAAATCCTTTCTATTTGCCTCCATATGGTGCTTTCTACAAGCATTAAGGTCAGCTACGCCATCACGGTCTTGCTAAAATCCATAAGAGTATGGACAACTCTTAAGTCCTCTTGCTTTTCCTCCTCTTCTTTTAACCCATAAGGCCAATCAAGCAAAGATATTTATTTTTACATGGTGAATAATATATGAAGACAATCTACATTGTTTCTCGTTTGTTTGCTATCGAGTTTGAATGCTTCTAACCTCTGAAGGGCTTTGAGAAAATCGATCTACACAACTAAATTCGTTTGGATTTATGAAAATTAAATAATTTATTATCCTTAACTACTATTGAAATAATGGCATAATAGTTGAAAAGACACATCCTCAACTTAATCTTTTAATGAACAAATTTGATACTTGGCGAGCAAAAAAAGAAAAAAAAAAAAAGAAAAGGGTAAAGAAAGAAAACATTGTGCTTCACACCCTAGGGATTAATAACATGGAGGATTCTGTCTGTTTAAGGCGTATCTTACAGAAAAGAAACTAGGGCCACCTTCACCAATGTCCTTGTACAAAGAAGCAGGAAGGTGATGACATTCCTAGATGTAGGGTAGGGTAGGGTACTTTATAAGCACGCGCCCAATGGTAAGTTCAAACTGAGAGTAACAGATAGTGGGTGTCATTTGGAATTCACAAGGATCCAACAACAACAGCCACACATGTATCCAATATCTCCAACTCTTTTTCCCTCCATGCCACTACCATCCAACCAGTCAATGACAAATCAGAAATGCTTTGATGAGGAGCCCTTTAGTGGGTTCACTTTCCCTCTTTCCTATGGAATGATTCTTTCAATCCAAATAAGTAAAAGAAAATTGATCATCTATATCAAAAGTTATACCCTGTTGCATTACTTGTCCAGTCACCTCATCCTTACTTCTACTTTGTAATTGCACTTCACAAAGGTGAAAAGAGAATGTTCAAAGCTATAAATAAAAACATCCCACCAAATGAGGCACATCTTCTCCAAAGCTATAGCAGCTCATGCAGACAAGACGACAGAGCATCACCTATCCTTTTATTCCTCTTTAAAAACCATTCCAAAAACTATCTTCCATTCTTATTTGTATTTTCTTTCCTACCCTCTTATCCTCGAGGGGTCCCTTGGCCTCTTCTCCAATACACCAACCCAGATTTCTTAGGTTAGCCACACAACCTTGCCTTCTTGGACTTAGCAACTCAGCTGCCGATTCCACTTTTCCTTTTACATCATCCAGAATCTATAGAGGGCTCATTATTAATGCATTACATATATACATCCTATATATAGCAATACAGAAATCCAGGGACTCACCAGAGTGCACTCCTATCACTCGTAACAGATAACCAGTTCTCCATCAATGGGTAGGCAAAACTGTGATCCCACCATCATGCATTCCTCCATTGCCCTTCTGCAGGAGAGGTTTAGACAGCTAGAGAAAGCAAAGGAGATGAGGCAGCAGAGGCAACTCTTAAGACTTCTCTCTGAAGCAGAGCAAGTCAAATCAGCCAAAGCATATGAGCCATCCAGGCCTTTTCTTCACTCTGAATTAACCCATTCACCTGGGCAACCACTTCAAGGCCCTGTCTACCTCCAGCCTAACACAGAGAACGAGCATACAAATCTCCAAATCAACGAGACTGCAAACTGGGCAAATTTACGGTCCAAAAATACTGTCACGCACATTGCAAATAACTTTGATGAATCAGACGTTGATACCTCGCTTCATCTGTGAAAAAATTTACAATGTTAATATCTCCTGTATTCTTGTTCCATTGTTCTGTTTCCCAAGTCCTTTTACTGCTTTTATGGAGCTGTTAGAGAGAGAGAGAGAGAGAGAGAGAGAGAGAGAGAGAGATGTATGTAACTACTGTCTACTAGGACTTTCATTGTCATCTTCATGTTCAGCAATTACATTGGATCAGAAAGACCATGCTCTGGTCTATTTTGGAATGAATCCTCATCATACTTGTAACCATCAGAATCTTCATCACCTCTCCATTTCCTCTTCATTATTCTGGGAACCCAGCGGGTTACTTCTTTGGCCTCGAAGATTACATCATAATTGTTTATCCGTTCAAATCAAATAGCACCGACTTTTCTGGCATTTCCAACTAATATCTGCACCAAGGACAATTTATCACAAACACTGTTTGTAATGCTGTAACAGCTAACCACAATAAAACCTTTGTTAGATCCTATGATATGTTAGATCGACCAAAGAGATGAGCAACAAGTCAATAAATTAACTAATAAGTAACATTTGGGCCCCAGAAAAATGATTTATTGTTAATATCGTTAAGACATTTCCCATATCCCTAGTTTACGTGGAATAAATGCATGCTTCACCAATCTGCTGGGATATACCAAATGTTAGTGAAATGCGAAAAAGCAATTTAACATGCAGAAACAATGATTTTTTGTCCAAAAAAAGGCTTGAAATCGCTATATATTGACTCAACTCAACTATAATAATACAGTTAGCTAAATGAATCCTTTTTCTCCCTTCTATTCTCTATTCAGGATCTAACTTTCTATAAGCCCTTATGATTCAATGAAGCAGCCCAACATTTCTATGAATAGGCAAACAGTTGAATTGCTGTCTGTGCGTTAGTAGAGTGTCATGTTATAATGCACTGCAGCCTTCTACCATTGGTTCTATCTAGCAAGCTTGTATTGAAATAGTAAGACAAAATGTCATTTAAGCAACTATTAATTCCATCCAACTCACCCAAGATCACAACAGTAGTTTGAAATATCATTGCAAGACTTATAAGAATGAAGCAATAGCCTAGCTGAACTCATAACCAAGCTTGTTTAAATTATGGGCCAGGCCCAGTTTCCTGGCCTGCCAATTCAGGCCTATGTCTTAAGAAGAAAGATGGAAACAGCTCAGGGAAAAAACTACAGAAGCAGAAGTTGCTGACTTTCTGTGCTTACTTGAAATAAAAAAAAAAAATACTGCACATATAAATACAAACAATGTGACCGTATATTTGTGCAATGAAGCTTCCAGAAAAGAAAAACTAAAAAGAACTATACCTAAAGTTTATATATATGATGCTTTTCATTGGGATCTTGTCACTCAGACTTGCCTTCAGTTTGCTCATCATCTTCTTCTTGATTTCCCTTCTCAAGGATCACTTTGATGCTCTCGCCTGTCCTTGGGATGTATCCAAATGCCTCGCATACAAAACCTGATACCGTCTCATACTGAGCCTGTAAAATGGAGAAGAAAGAGAATGCAGATTTAAGACTTAATGGTCAATATGCATGAATAGTTGATTTCACAAAATGGTAAATAATCTCTCCTCAAGAACAAATCATAGGTAACTGTCTGGACAAGAAAATATGAACGCTTAGAAGAATGACTAGAATATAGAGATTTCTTTAACCATCAGTACACTGATGAATGCAGTCCGCCAAAGAGATTATGAGCCTGGCATCATTGAAGTGACAAATCCATATAATTTAATTGCCAAATAAATGGCCAGGATATTCTGATGATAAATTCCCTAGCATTTATGCATTCTTTAATTTCATAAACCAATCACTAACAGCATATTTGCAGTATATTTTTTTGCAATGAAGGAAAAGGGTTGATGTTACTTGTATCCTAAAAAGATCATTTTTTTACATATAAGTGAATTAATTTATAATCATCCTCAATCCCGTTTAAATGAGATAAATCTCTAGTTGAGCTGAAAATGTATAAAATAGAGTCAGTCAACTCATCATAAGCAAAGCTTATTTTCTTTTTCCAAGCAGAAGATTACCATCTTATTACAATTCTGGTTAATCCTGTTGTTTTGAGTATCTAACTCAACTAACTAAGCCTTTATCCCAAAAATTTGGGGTCGGCTGTTTTGAGTATCAAAAAAAGAAAAAAATGAAAAATATTAGAAAAATCCTAGACGAAGTAGGTAAGAGAACAAATGAGTGGCAGAAAGAAGATCACCTAGAGAGATTTTATCATACAAATTTAGAATCATGGGCCTAAAATAGATGATGTGGCAATTTATGGGAAAATGACTGCTTCTCCCATGGTGCCAGAATAATCCAGCATTC
>NW_026614823.1:0-106486 GCF_030052815.1 Hevea brasiliensis | reverse complement strand
TTCTAATAATGTGCTATTGTATATTCTTTGATCCATCATACTTCATGGTCGTGATTTATGCTATTAGAGTACCAGTGAGTGACTTAGCCCTAGAATAGAACATATCTTTCATAAGTTTAAGGTATTCTTTTACATTTTTAGTTTGTGAAATTGTAGTTTTAATGTTATTGGTGATAGTCATTCGCAAAAACATAAGGCTCCATTTGTTTACCAATTCCTGTTGTTTATGGTATAACTTCTCTTCCTCACTGCTTATATCCATAATAGTAGCGAGTTAGCCTTCCAGTTATGCAAAGTCAAGGTCTAAGACACCTAAATGGAAATTGACTTGCTCATACCATTCAAAGAAGTTCAACCCATTAAAACAATAATGGACTATGCTTACGAATGAAGAGAAAAAGCGGCAATATTATATTTATATGTTCAAAATAGATTCAGATAACTTTAACAATTAGAGTAAACTATAGTTCTCCTTTGGATAGATACTATAATATACTATCCTAAATTAAATGTCTTTAAACTTGATTGGACAATAATTAACTTACATCAACTATACATATTGTCTTTGGACATCCAATATATATTTGATAAAATATTATTGTTCTCATAATTCTCACTATCATAGCATAATTGATTTACCTTTGGGTAAAATTCTTAAATTCTGATGACTAGTGGGTATCAATTAATCCATTTTTCATCATAAGTATTTATTAGTATGGATAATTGATAATTTTTATATGCATGTAAACATCATTCATAGTTTGGCCACTTTAGTGACTAACAAACTACTAATTTTATTTTATTTTAGTTTGGCCACTTTGGTGACTAACAAATTAAAACAAATATCATAAGGTATGTATATAAATTATGTATCTTAATAAACCTAATATTTGTTCATTCATTAGGTTTAATTACAAATCTTAATTAGATTTGGTAGAAATTTTTTTTTTTTTGGTGCTTTTCTTGCTTTCGGGAGAACATGTTCCCAAAAGAATGATTCTTTCCAATACGTTTTCTTCATCACAAACATGGCCTAATTAAATTTGGGCCAAAACTTTAATTTCATAATTAATTAATTAATTAATTAATTTTAAGCATATTTCATCACAAACATGTTTTCACATATTTTGAAATTCATGGCCAAAACAATTAAGCCACTTTGGTATATAATTTTTTTTTTCTTTTAATTTCTTTCTTTTAAGAAAATAGGATCTCAAACTTAAATCTCTTTACAACACAATTTTTCGTCGTGTTAATAATCCTCACGCCCAAAACTTAATTGGGTCAAATTTTAATAATATTATTATAATTATTTTAATTATTAACATTAATTATAAAACTTTCACGATGTACACTTTAATTCTACCCATATCTAATAACAAGTAAGATCTTCAATATTATATTTATCATCATAAATTTAATGGAGAAATTTAATTATTCAAAACCTAGAACTCTAGTATCACATGTAAAATTCTTAACAGATTATAACAATCATAAGCATAATGTGAATTATAAATAAAATATTCAACCATCACTCCAATAATGTATCTTGAACAAATAAATTTTCACGGATATAGAAAGCGTACCTGATGTGGTGTTTAATTAGGCCATACTAATAATTGAGAAAGACCCTTTAATTCAATAAACTGATTCTCCTTCTTGATTCTTCTTGATTCACACATAAAATTTTAGTAATGGAAGATTTTTTTGAGATGATTCTAATATCTCTGACTTCATAAAACAGAATGCATGTGACCTTATGGGTAGAGAGAAGACCGAATTATATATATATATATATATATATATATATATATATATATATATATATATATATATATATATTCAAGACTTAATTTGATATGTCCATCAAATATTTTTATATAATTAGAATTAAGATTTACTTTAATTAAAATAATCCTTGTATAATTAGGTTTTGTAATAATTAAAGTAAATATTAATTAATATTAAGCCATATTAAAGAAATTGATTTTGGTCCATATAGTAATATTAATTACCGGACAAAATCTTACATCCACCCCTCAAATCTCCACTATCACCAAAATAAGATTACAAACACCCTTCAAAAGGTTTCATAATAGATTTACTAAATAATCTAAATAACAAAGAAATTAAATAGAAGAATAATAGAGAACAAAAAGTAGAAATACACCTAATCAGTGGACACAATTCATGGACTCAATCACCAGACTAGAAGTCTCCAATCTCCATCTTCACCGTTCAAACTGAAGAAACAGATGTCAGGAATATGCAGACAAAATTTAAGCTTGATCCAATGGTTAAAAAACTCGCAAGGCCCAGAAGAGTGAAACTAGTCCAACAGAATTTTCCTCTCTAAAGTATTTTTTTTTTCTCTACTTCTTTCTCTCCCTATTCTTCTCCAAAATAAAATCTGTAACCACCCTAATTAATGTAACATGGAAACTCACAAAATATTAATTTTTCCACTAATCTTTTTCACTTTTTTTTTATAATAACAATACTTATTAATTTAATTGGTTTTCCTCACATGAGCAGAGTTCCTCCTTTAGCTTACCTGATAATGTTGCACTTATGACACTCCAGCTAGTTGGGGCTTCATTGTTGTGAAAGGCAATATTGTCCATTGTTTCCTAATTTCTTTGCATAGTTGATTTAGCACAGACAAGGAAAAAGAATGACAATTTTATCTGAATCTAGGTCCTTAATGATCAGATCCATAATATGGCCATGCAACGCCACCAAGCAATCTAATTAGTTGGTTGGTATTAGCTCTTTCTTCTATGATTTGGTATATCTTCCTTTGTTAGCAATCCTAAATTTCCGTGAAATATACAGGAGCTTGATGATAGAAAAGTTCTCCACCGGTTAGCACATTTATGTTAGGTTTTAATTCTTTCCTACTCTAATCTTGGCTGTGTTTGATGCACCTTGCTTATTGATGAGATCTTATTAGGACTCAGTAAGTCATTTTTTCTGCAATATTTGTATTTAAATTACATGCTGTCGGGCAATTTAACTTCTTTGATATATAGTCATCAAACTTATCAAGTTTTTGCATGGCAAAGTGAGGGGAGGTCAAGCCGACTACTCCTGGACTGACTATGAATCTAGACCTCAAATTTCCTGTGAATCAGAATTCTTACTTCTTCTTTGTAGCCTCCACATGAAGCGCGATCCAACTTAACTATATGCTTGCCTGGAATTTGATAGTTGAGTAGCTACCCTCGCTCGCTGTTAAGAATGATGACAATGATAATAATGAGCCAAGATCTGTATAGCGGTTGGGCTCAATAAAACGATGTAGTTTATGCCTAAGGGGAGGTGAAAGAGAATTAGAAGAGAGAGAGAGAGAGTTTATTGCATAAGAAAATTTTAAAAATTATGTATATGTGTCAAATAAGTATCGGGTAATTATGTTGGATTATTTATTTGTATCTAGATGTGGATTAGCAATAATCAATTGTTAAGCTTATTAACAGATTAAATAATGATATCAAATAATAAGTTTAGTAATTGGACATATCTAAATGGATTGGATCATATGATTGAGTAAATCAGTAATGGGTTAGGCTATTCATCCATAACACACTAAGGAATAGGCCTCATTCTATATATATATATATATATATATATATATATATATATATATATATATATATATATATATATATATATATATATATATATATATATATATATATATAATCCTATTTAACATTAGATAGAATTCAGACAGAATTTGAATACTGTGGATATTAAAAGTTGTGAACTTATCATTTCGCTTCCATTCTTGATTGTTCATAGAAAATCATAGATAAAAGCGTATTTTTAGGTATATATATTCTCTAATCATATAATCTATAACAATTTAATTTTAATTATAACAATTGTTATTAAAGCCAGGTTAGGGATTATATTTTTTTTTTGTTAATTTTGTTATTGTATGTTTGAATATTAGTCTCGACAAACAAATATTAAATTTGATTTCATGGTTTAATAAATACTTTCTCTTTTAAGTTAAATACTTATATATATATATATATTGAATTTCAAAATCCACATGGTTATATGTTAGTTTTTTGAAATAGTACATAATATATTCGTATAGCGATTATTATTGAATATGATTAAATTTCGTAACCCATATGAAAATTGCATATTATTACGTGTAATTAATTTAACAAAAGCCAAGAGCATAAAATATTTACAATTATGTTTGATTATGTGTTTATTAATAGTTGTTAGTTTTGTTAGAGTAATTATATTCAGGCATATTGAGAACATATTCATGAGTAGCAACATTATTACTATATTCATAATATAGTGTCCATGGAAATTCTTATTGTGGTAAATATTTTTATGATTATGAGCTCACCTATCATGAGACTAGTCATAAAATTGTTTTATTAATTTGTTTAAAAAAAATTATTCCATGGATTTCAAGACTTATTTGGATTATATTAATAGTAGATATACCCATCGGTGTAACACTATTAATATAATAGGTTATTATTGGTTGTAATATTATTTGTTGATTGTCTTTAATATTTTTAATACTCTATCGGTATAAAAGTGTTAAAGATGTTGGTTTATATATATATATATATATATGTACAAAACTGTTGTTTATTATAATCCCACCAAAGGGTTCCGGATTACAATAAAATCAAGAAAACTCATTGAACTCATCAATATATATATATATATATATATATATATATATATATATATATATATATATATATTTATATATATATTGATGAGTTCAATGAGTTTTCTTGATTTTATTGTAATCCGGAACCCTTTGGTGGGATTATAATAAACAATAGTTTTGTACATAATTGCTTTCTTAGCTGGATCTGAAAGGAAACTTTAGTTTTGTGATTGTGTTATATACATAATTCACGTTTCCTCTATTGTTTTATTTCAGCTATTGTTTCTATGCAATTATCTCCTATGAAAACTCTGAATGGCTTTAATTTTGATGATTGAAAAGAGTCTCTGAGTATGTACCTAGCAATAGCCCAACTAGATTTACCTTTAAGGGTTGATACACTTGCTGAACTTACTAATGAATCCACTATTGCTAAAAAGACTTATCATGAGAAGTGACAAAATTCTAATAAGCTTTGCTTAATGGTGATGAAGTATACTATAGATAAGTCGATAAGACAGGGTATTCCTAATAAGGAGACTGCTAAGGAATTTCTGCGGGCTGTTGCTAAAAAGTTTAAAAAGTTCAACAAGGCTCAAAAGAGTTATTATTTTTCTTTGCTGGAGCATACCCACTATGATGTTGTTAGTGGTGTATGGGAACATATCATGACACTTATAAGTTATTTCAACAAGCTCAAGTCTTTTGATCTTGATTTTGGAGAGAGTTTTCTAGTCTGGCGCATTCTTGAATCTCTTCCACCTCAATTCAAAATTCTCAAGACTTCTTACAACTCCCAACAAGGGGAGTGTTCAGTTGATCAGTTGATAGCCATTGTGTGCCAAGAAGAGGAATCTATGAGGAAAGGGAATACTACTTCTGTTAATTATGTTTTTCAAAGGTCTAGTAGCAAGACTAATGAGAAATTTCAGAAGGATAAGAAGTCTAAAGCTAAATTTGAGAATAAGAATGGTGGTAAGCATGATCATAATTTAACAGTTAAGAAGAAGTCCTTCAAAGGCAAGTGCAACTATTGCAAGAAGCTTGGCCATAAGTTGGAGGATTGTTTTATGCATAAAAATAAGCATGAGAAGGAAGGTAATAGTCTAAAACTTGCCTCTCTAGCTCTAGTATGTTTTGAATTAAATGTTATCGATGTTCCTTTAAATTCTTGGTGGTTGGATTCTGGTGCTACCTTTCATATTTCAAATTCCTTGCAGGGGTTTAAAAACATGAGGAAGCCAAGTGAAAAGGAGAATATTATTTTAGAAATAAATGTAGTTGCAATAGTAAAACTCATAGGGACTGTTTCTTTGAATTTATCTTCTGGACATATGTTGGAATTAAATGATACTGTTTATGTTCCTTCTTCAACGAGAAATTTAATTTCCAGTTCTATTTTAGATAAGTGTGGTTATGTGTTTCTTCAGGGCAATGAAAAAATTATTATTTATTTTAAATCTGATATTGTTGGTTCCACTGTTTTATGCAATTGTTTATATATGTTGGATTTAAATTATGTTCCTTTTCAATCTGTTGATGTTCCTATCAATATTGTTATTTGGCACAAATGTCAAAGAGTTAATAAGAACTCTTCAATATTATGACATAGACAATTGGGTCACATTTCTAGGGAAAGATTAGAAATGATGGTTAAACAAGGTGTCTTGCATAGTTTGGATTTCTCTGATTTTACTGCATGTGTTGATTGCATTAAGGGAAAATTTCATGCTAGAGCTAGAAACAAAGGGGCAAGTAGGAGTGAAGGTGTGTTGAATTTGATTCATACAGATATCTGTGGACCCATTTCTCCTATTGCTATGGGAGGTTTTAAATACTACATCACTTTTATTGATGACTATTCTAGATATGGTTGGATTGATCTTCTTTATGAGAAGTCTAGTTCCTTGGATGCCTTTAAAGCATTTAAGGCTGCAGTTGAACTAAAAACTAGGAAGAAGATTTAATGTGTAAGGTCAGATAGGGGTGGTGAGTGTTATGATAGGTATACTGAGGCTGGTAGAAATCTTGGTCCTTTTACTTTATATTTACAAGAATGTGGGATTGAGGCACAGTACACCATGCCTGGGACTCCACAACAAAATGGGGTTGCAGAGAGGCGATATCGTACTTTGATGAACGTGGTGAGATGTATGCTTAGTCATTCTTCTTTACCAAAATTTTTGTGGGGTGATGCCTTGAAAACTGTTGTGTATATTCTCAATCAGGTTCCTAGTAAATCAGTGCCTAAGACTCCCTATGAGTTAATATTTGGTAAGAAACCCAGTTTGAAATATTTTCATGTATAGGGTTGTAAGGCAGAGGTGAGGCCATATAACTCTCAGATCAGAAAGCTAGATGCTAAATCTGTTAGTGGTTTCCTTACTGGCTATTGTACAAGTTCTAAAGGTAGTAGATTTTACTGTCCAACTCATTCTATTAGAGTGATTGAATCAGATCGTGCTGTTTATTTTGAGGATGAGATGGATAATGGGAGTCAAATACCTCGTGTTGAGATGAGATTGTTGTCTTTCTTGTGCCTTTGCTACTATCCTCAGTAGAATTTAATCCTCTTGAGGGTAATGATGAAGTTCAAAATTCTGTTGATGTCAATTTAGAACCACCGGTTGTAGATGCTGAGGGGCCTGATAAGTTGATGAAGTTGTACCTTTGAGGAGATCCATTTATGGGTTGAAACAAGCTTCTAGACAATGGTATCTGAAGTTTGATCAAGTTCTGACTTCTCTTGGTTTAAGGAGAATGCTTCAGATCAATGCATCTTTTAGAAAGTGAGTGGGAGCCATTTCATTATTCTAGTGTTGTATGTTGATGACATTCTTCTTGCTAGTAATAGCATCAATCTCTTGAACTAGACAAAATACATGCTATCTAGTCACTTTGACATGAAAAACCTTAGTGAGGCCACATATGTTCTGGGTATTCATATTCACCATGACAAGTCTTAAGGCATATTAGGTTTGTCTCAAGGAACTTATATTGATCGAGTTCTTAAGAGATTAAACATGCACACTTGCTCATCTTCTGTTGTACCTATTCTTTCAGGTGAGAAACCCTTTAAAGCTCAGTGTCCTCAGGATGACAAGGAAAGGACTGAAATAGAAAAGATTCCATACAGTTCTACTATTGGGAGCTTGATGTATGCTCAAGTATGCACTCGTCCTGATATAGCATTTGCTATTAGTGTCCTTGGTAGATGCTTGAGTAATCTTGGATGGAGTCATTGGAAAGTTGCAAAGAAAGTTATGAGATATTTGCAGGGTACTAAGAATTATATGGTGACTTATAAAAGATTTGGCAATCTGGAAGTCATTGGGTACTCTGATTTTGACTTTGCAAGCTGTGTAGATGATAGAAAATCTACTTCTGATTACATATTTATGATGTCTGGAAGAGCTGTTTCTTGGAAGAGTACCAAATAGATACTTACTACTACATTCACTATGGAAGCAAAGTATGTTATTTGTTATGAGGCCACTTATCAAGCTATTTGGTTAAAGAAATTCATTTCTGGTATGCTTGTTGTTGAGAAGATCTCAAGGCCATTGACCATTTATTGCGACAATGCTCCTGCTATTTGCTTTTCTCAAAATCACAGGAATTCTAGTCGAACTAAACATTTTGATGTTAAATTCTTGTTTGTTCGAGAGAAGATTCGTGAATCACAGACTCAGATTGAACATATTACCACACACCAAATGATTGCGGATCTGTTAACCAAAGCTTTACCCATTAGTGTTTTTTATAAGCATATTACGCATATGGATGTAGTAAAAACTTTTGATGATGTTTTGGTCTTGTGAGAGTCTGTTTTATGTTACATTTGGGTTAGCATTCATCTGGAATGCTTAGACCATTATTTTTTTTTTTTGACATATCTTATTACATATTCCATTTAAATTCAATTTTTGTTTTGAGAATTTGTTGGTACATAAATATAATATTGTTTTCCCTATCGGATTCAATGTTATTTTGTTTACCGTTTCATTAACTTGATTTTATAGGTTAAATTGCTTAGTTGTTGTTAGATATTATTTTGTATTTTATTAATCTGTTCTTTTAGTTTACTAAATTGATTACTGCTATCCAAGTAGGAGATTATTGAATTATTTATTTGTATTGTATCCGGATGTGGATTAGCAATGATCAATTATTAGGTTTATTAACAGATTAAATTATTATATCAAATAATTAGTTTAGTAATCGGCCATATCTAAATGAATTGAATCATGTGATTAGGTAAATCTGTAATGGATCAGGTTATTCATAAGTCTACTAAGAAAGAGGTTCCAATTCTCTCTCTCTCTCTCACACACACACATATATATATATTCTAATAACTCAATTTAATATCAGATATAATTCAGATAGAATTTAAATGCTGTGAATATTAAGAATTGTGAATTTATTCTTTCACTTTCATTCTTAATTATTCATAAAAAAAAATCACAAATACAAATATATTTTTAAATATACATATTTTTTACTAATGTAATTTATAATAATTTTATTTTATTTATAACAAATTAATCGCATCATCATATCTTTGATAAGTCAAACCATTCGTATAATGCGCTCTCTGATCATCCAGCCGCAAAGTTCACTTAATTATAATTTTTCAAAAGATGAGGAGTGAGATGAAATGATTTGAAAGATTAAAAATAAAAATTTTAATGGATTCCCTATCAACTCCCCTAAGTCTTGTCATTGCTTCTAACTGCAATTCTATAATCTGTAGTCTGTATATAAGTCGGTGCACGTAAACCACAATCGTCCCTTGTTTTCTTATCCTCAAATTATTATAAAAAATTGGAAAAAAGGAAATCTCAGTAAATCCCCTTCAATTAGTGGCTACTTAAAAAACAATGGTCTTCAATTAATTAACTGGTCGATTTTCTTGTCAGTTTACCAGGCCATACACACACGTACGCAAGGTGTTCGTTTTTAGCTTGACGTCTCTCTACTCTTGTTTTTTTGGGTGGAATTGACGTCTCTCTACTTTAATCGCGAAGAATGCTTCCAATACATTTAATGAAGTATTTTTCAATATAATCTAAATTCTATGTATATGTTAGCTTGTTTAAAAAACTTGTTTTACTTCCATATTTAGACATGCTTCATGCTTCTAAATAAAAATCATAACCTGAATGAGCTCTTAGTTGAAAAAAAGACCTCTCAATAGCTTACCCAATACATATTGAGAAAGGCCAGAACGTTACAATATAATTAAACAACCAATAAAACCCAAATAACAAATTCTCTATTAACACAAATCTTCAATTTTCAACATATATTATAATATATAGTTTATAATTCTACTTAATTACTAATCTATTTTTTTTAAAGTTATGTATATTAAAAAAAATAGTAAAGAGATATTTTTTAATGTACTAAGCAAAAAAAGTAATGATTAATGCGTGACTTGTAAAAGAAAATTATGAGAGTGGTTAATTATTTTCAAGATCGGCCCCAAATTAAGAAAATTTTTGACACGAAAAATTTAGGGTTAATTTTATTTATAGTCTCTCAATTTATGTAATTGTATCAGAATTATCCTTCAATTTTAATTTATACCATAAAAATTTTTAAATTTCAATTTAAATATAACTAAAGTCCTAATAACCTACTATTATAAGTTACCAAGTTAACTTATAACTAACTCAACTTAAATAAATTTATCATAATCATTCATAAATTTTATAGTCAGTTTAAATTTTAAATTTTAAATTTTAAATTTTTATTTATTTTTAATTTATTTAAAATAAAATCATATTTTTAGAAATAGTCTAATTTTTATAAATATTTACAATTAATTAATTATTTAATTTATCATATAAAAATATTATTTTTACTTATATTGTTTTTAATTCAATTTATGTTAATTTCTAAAATTTATGTTTAATTTATCTTAATTCCTTTGATTTTATTTTAATATAAAAAAAATTAATAACATTTAATTATTTAACTTTATTTTAAAAAAATTTTAAACCCTAACCTAGTATGAATGATATATATATATATAATCTTAATTATTATTTAGTATTTTTTTATTAAAAACATTTATATATTAAATTAAAATTTAAAGATTTTTGTGAGATAAATTAAAATTGAGACATGTCTGTGGCATATTTATCGAAGTTAAAAGGACAATAAATGAAATTTAGTCATAATTTAACCTGTAAACCTATAATTGAAAGTCTATGAATATAAACCTGTAATAGTAAATCATATAGATTTTAATGATATTTAAATTGAAATTAAATGATTTTTATGATATAAACTGAAGTTATGAGACATTACTGATACAACCAAGTTGAGAGATTATAAGTAAAGTTAATTAGAAAATTCTTACTTAAATTTGATATATCATAGATCTAAAACAAAAATATATAAAATTTATGTATTTAATAAATAAATTTTACTATATATCTTATGCTTTATTTTTATAATGAATTGAGTCTACATAAAAAAAAAAAAATCCATTAACATATGTTATGTCATTCAGTTGAAGAGTAGCTTTTACATAATTTAATTTTTTTAAGGCTCTTAATTGTTTGCTTAGACTTTTTCTTTATGCTAATTTACTAAGGTCTCATTTGACATTAAAAATTTTAGGGTCAATAAAACACTTTTCTAGAAAGAAAAAAATCATTTAAATATGGTTGAAAAAATAATTTAAAAAAATTATTTTATTATTTTAGAATTTTTATAAATAAAAATATTAAATTTAATTTTAATTAATTCTTAATATTTTTTAATTAATATATTTAATTTTTTAATATAAGCCTGATAGAATGTTTTACTCTTTTTATTGACTTTTACTGATTTTGTGTGCATAAATTTTGTAAAATAATCCTTAAATTATATTGGTGACAAGGGATGAAAGAAGGTCAAGCCAGAAGCTAGAATAAAAAAATATATATAAAAAAAAAAGAAAGGATATTTTATTAATTGAAAATAGAATATAAAGGAAAGAAGTATAAATTAATATATTATATTTTTTACAAATAAAATTAATTAGTTATAAAAAAATAATATAAAGTATTTGATATTTATAGAACATGTAGACTAATCAATTGATAGATTATACACTACACTATTTGAGCCTGATATTTTTTGGAGTACCATCAGATATATTTTAAATTTAACTCTTTTATTAAAGAAAATATTTGTAGCTCCTGGTACAATCTTCTTCTTAAAAAAAATAACAACTCTCTGTTTGCTTTGTAAAAAATAATTTATATATAAAAAATATTTTTATAAAAATATTTTTTTATTGTTTAATTGTAGCATTATATGTTTTTATATGTATAAATGTTTTTATATTTTAATAAGATTATCAAGTCAATTAAAAAATAAAAATTAACTTAATTTCTTTTTTGATTATAAAATATTTTTTATTAACTTATTTTCTTACATGTCTTAAATGCTAAAAAAAAGTAAAAAATATTTTTCATAAAATGAAAGATGTCTAAATGTATATATATATAAAAAATATTAATAAAGATGATCAATAATTCTATTGAATGAGAGAAATACAATAGAACTCCACCAACGAGGTAATACATACATTTAAAATCTATTAATAATAATAAATTTAAAAATTTATTCACTCAAATAAGTAAATTATTAAAAGGAAAAAAAAAAAAAAAAGTAGAAATGAAAGATGAGAATTGTCACTGGTAATAACTTTCTCTTATGGTCACTTAGAAAGAGGAGAAAATTTTTTTTTTTTCATTGAATATTAACATAATTAGAAACCAAACTCTAATTCATCACAGATGCCAAAACTTACGGCGACAAATTAAAATATTTTCAACATGCTAAAATTATTATGAACGAAAGTCAGGATTTTGAAAAAGAGAATGAAAATCGAAAATGATCTAAAAATTTAGTCCACAGAATTTAGATTCTTTCATATCAAATGTAATTATATATGATGATTTCATTGCTTTAATTTAAAATTTAGTCCCTGCAAAATTTAGATTATTTCATATTAAATGTAAATGTGATAATTTTAATCATTATTTATATATAGATCTTATATAAATAAATGTTCAGATCTGTCTTTTTAATAATCTTTAGTGTATTTTTTATTGAGTCTCATTTAATAAAGTTATAATGTATAATGAGTTATTTTATTTTTTGAAGAAGAATATTATACAAGGAAATCTTTTCCTCAATCTAGATTTAAATTTAGAGGTTAGATAGGTTCATAAAATGATTATAGAGAGCACACAGTTTGGCTATTGATCAATTTATATATTATTATTTCTTGTATAAATGATTAATTTCATTTATTTATAAACATTAAGGGAGAAAAACAAAACCTAATAATGGGGAATATCATCCAAATTTTAGGGAGAGAATTTTAGATTTATTTCTGACAAATATAAATTTAGAAAGATATATCATTATTTGAAATTTGTTTTAGGATAAGGAAGATATTTCACCATTTTTAAAATAGAATAATCAATATATTATGTTTCTGCTTTAATGAAATTAACCACTTGTAAATAAAAATAATATAAAAAATTTAAAAGATCTGTTAAAACATATATATTAACTAATAATAGAACTCCAAAAGATAGATGTACATTTCATAAAACACTTTTTTATAAAAAGTAAAATAATTTACCAATACATAATAACTATATTATAATAGAAAAATACAATAAAATTATACATTCAAGATCTATCAATAAAGATATATAGATGTGAAGACTTAATGACTCCAAATCTATATATAAATAATAATAGATTTGAGGAAATATATTTAAATTTTGTTTTAAATTGATGTAGATTTAAGAGTTATTTGAAAAAAAAAACAAAAAAAGACTTAAAAAAAGTGGAAAAGGAAGGGGAGAGATTGCTCAGTGAAATACTTAAAAGAAAAAACTCTAAAAATTATACTTTAAAATATTTGTTAATTTACTAATTTTGTGGGTTAAAAAATGAAAGTTTTCGAAGGTTTTTAAAAAACTCCAAAAATTATACTTTTAAAATCTTTATACTCTTTAAAACATAATAAATTTAAATTTTAAAAATCTTCTATTACTTTAAAAACTTTCTCCCAAATAAAGGTTCATTCGGTGACCATTCAAAAAGAAGATCAAAGAGAGAAAAAAGGCAAAAAAAAAAAAAAAAAGGAAAAACAATAAAAAAGATGGGAAAGAGACATTTTTAAAGAAAAGATAGAACCTCTCACTTTATAATATATATATATATATATATATATATATATATATATATATATATATATATATATATAACATGATAAAATTGAGAAGTATCCAAAAACTAATGTTTGAGCATAAATTTCTTTTTTTTTAAATAAATTTATAATTGATTTGATATACCAATAAAATTTATTCATAAGAACCGGTTACAATTTTTAAACAAGGTACTGTGCTTCTACTGTCTGTTTATTTAATTTAAATATATATTTTAAAAATAATTTTTTATATATATTTTACAAATATTCCAATTCAATAGATTATGAATAATTTTGTTCGTATCAAGTCGGCCCACTAAGAGGTAAAAAGCATTCAATGAGCATTTTTTCCATCTACAATGATCGAGCACTTGGCTTTGCTTAAAGAATAAGAGTGTCGAACTACTCATACCAAACATTCATGACCCATTAGTATAAAAATAAATTATTTAATTTTAAGTTTTAATGGAAAAATCAAATAAATTGATTTAATTTAATTTTTTAGTTTGATTTTTAATTAAATCAATTAGATTCAATTATCTTTTAAAAAAATTTCAAAATTTTAGTTCTGATTCTACCAATTCCTTATAATATAATATCATTTTGTTAGGCTATAAATTGTAAAATTTCTAATTTATCTCTTGTTTTGTGTCCCTTTTGCCCTCATTCTTCGCTTCAATTTGAAGCTCTCTCGCTCTCCATCTCCACTTAACCCTTTATTTGAGAAGAGGTTTTTTAAAAGTAATAAGAGGTTTTCTAAGATTTTAAAATATTGAATTTATATTTAAGAAAATATATAGCTTTTTAAAGTAAGGTTAAAATCTTTAAAATTTTTCATTGTCCAACCTATTAAATTGATGATTTTTTAAAATCTTCAAATGCTTTAAAAAATTTTCTCTTTCTCCCATATAAAAAATTATAAAGATCAAAAATTATGAAAAACGTTATTCAAAAAAAATTCTCACCTTACCCTATTTTCTCCTGAGCATAGTGTTAAAGAGTCATCCCTAAGATCTCTGTCCCTTACATCTATAGCTACCAAGACTATCCTTCTTCACTTTATACTCTTTCCCCACTCCCCCCCACCCCCACCCCCCTTCCCCCATTTCCTCCCTCCCTCTCTCTCAGTCTAGTCTAAGGTATAACATTTCAATTTTTTAAATAATTATTTTATGTGTAAATTTTGATATTTTAATATATTAAATATTATGGTATTTTAATTTGAATTTTTGGAGTTTTTAAAATTGGGTTTGTATTTTTCAAGATAATTAATTTAAAGACAACATAGTAAGTTTGAAAATATTTTTGGATTCCATAAATTTTTCTAAGTTTTCTGCATTTTTTTCTTAAAATTTTGGGCCTCATTTTGAGTCTCGGGACAAAGCAAAAATCAAATTTCTAGTGTTTTGAATTGGACCAAATGAATTGAATCGGTCTGAATAAACTGGCCGAATCAAATCAATCAGGATCGAACTGACCAAATCATATTGGTCTTTTTGTCTTTTCCCCTTCCATTCTTTCACACTGCCCGACACTCTCTCTTTTCTTGCTCCTTCCCCACCACCGCCAACCACCACCCTCCAACCTTCCTCCCTCGCCGGTGCACCCGCAGCCTCCTTCCCCGCCATTGGCTGTTCCTTTTTTTGATGAGAAATCACGCTCCAAAATCCTCCCCTTGGGTGCACTACTTTGAGTTTCTTTCGCTGTTTCCGGCAATTCCGGCCACCAACCGGACCTAGTCTTATTTCCTTTATGTTCTACAATTTACAAGCTTCCTATAAACATCAATTTCATGAATTTTTATTAAGCGGTTTGTGTGAATCGAGCCCCAGAAATTATTGCCCTTTTTGATTTCTAGGCTAGATTTCTCCCAAACTGTAAATCCTACCAAAAATCCAATACCACTAGTGCGTCCTAAACATCGAGAGCTTTGTAACAACACAAATTTGAAATTTTTTCGACATTGAAAATTTGATAGGTCTCACAAACTTACAAGCAATTTTTTGAGTCTTTAATGAGTCTTTTTAATTAAATAAAAATTATAGTCTAACTTATCGTATTGTGAGCTTCACATAGGTGTTTTCATTTTGAAGAAATTCCACTAAGAGACCAGAATTGCAATTTCGGGCCAAACGCGCAAGCTGCTGAACCCACTTTAAAAGTGGGTCAATATTATAGTGTTTTCTACCATATTCAGACACTCTAGATGTATTTCATGTGTCAGAATTGGTATAGGTAAACCCAAACTTCGAATTCTCCTTTTTACCTAATGTTGAGTTTTGAATTAAAATCCATAAGATATTCGTGGGTAGTTAGAAAATTATAATTCTAATTGCAATAGTACAAGGCCATTTTTAAGGACTGCAGAAAATAATTATAGAATTTTTGGGGTTAATTTGGATAGTTTTTGCAAAATATTAGTTTTAAGCTAAATAGATGATTTGTGTATTTTTGTGAGAATTGACGAATTTGACAGTTCCAAGAGGGGCATTGTATTGGTATTATGTGTAGGCTTGAGGCCTTTTGGATTAAGAAGTGTTAGTTGAATTATTTTGCAGGTTGGATAGATCCTAGGTATTGGAAAAACTTTGTCAGATTTTTGGCATAAATTTAGGGTGTCTTTGACTCTATAGTTCTTTGTTTTGATTTATTATTTATAAATTTCTTGAATATAATTCTTTAGGTAATCTGAGTCAACTTTCTTCTTCTTCTCAGCCACCCCAGTAACGCTTGGATAATCTGTGAGTTTGATATTGATTTTATTTGTAATTTTAGTCTTATTAATTTATATTCAAGGCATGCTTATCCATTCACTTATATGTATGTATATAATTAGTTAAATGCTAGGCATGCTCTTTTGCTGCATATGTTATTGAATTTGTTTCTAAATGTCACTTTAAGATAACTTGGAGCTCTGTGTGTGTTAGCATGAGTATGGTATGGATATGGATATGGGCAAGATGGGTAATCATGGCTGGAGCTTGACTCGCTGGAATCCGATCCTTATATATAGATAAGTCAGAGTGAGTATAGCTTCGAGTTGATCTCGCTGGCCCCCGCACTTAGATTATTAAGTAAAAGTCTGATTTGAGTTGACCTCACTAGCAGATATCGGATTAAGAGAGTTGTATCAGGGATCAACTCCCATATATGTATTAATGTGACATATGGGTATATGCGCACTCTAAATTATCTTTTGTGTGAATATTAGTTGACTTGTTTGAATTTTGTGAATGTGTTGCAGTTCTTACATATGAATTCATTAGGTTTAGATTGTTATAGAAATTATATCTAAAATGAATATCTTACTCTCTAAGTCGAACGCTCACCCAAATTTAACTATTTTTTTCTCAAGTGACAGGTGATTTTATTTGTGATTAACCTGCTTTCTTTTCTTATAGGTTTAAACAAAAAATATTTTGATTTGCTTTATTGTCTTTTATTTAAATCTAGAATTTTGCATGGACCAATAGTTGTATTTTTTTTTTCTAGTTAGAATAACTTAATTCTATAGTTATAAAATTAATTATGTGAGATTACATGGATGTATGAGATGTTTATTATTATTGATGGAGGGAGTTGAGCTTCCAAGTGTTGATTTATGTGATTTAAGGATTGTGAGGGTGAGCTGAGCTCCCCACATTATTGACACTATTTATTTACAGGTCAAGTGAGTTAATACTCCTTATTGGATAGTCCAATTTATGGCCTGACTGTCTGTTTATTTTCTTGAAATTGGGCTACTTTAATGGGCTTTATAAATGGATTAGAAACAATTAGGCTTACTATGGGATTCGGGGGCCTTATGCTGACCCAAGTCTTAGTGCCAGTCTGGCCCAAAAATTAGGTCATGACGAAGTTGGTATTAGAGCATAGGATCCTAGAATCTTAAAAAGAGTTTTCCTAGGATGTCACATGTGGAGTATAGGGTCCATACTCGTCCTTCTTTTGTCATCCTTGCATCTAGCTTTTGCCTTATGTGCTTGTATATGTTTATGGTTGTATAGTTATGTACAACATATTATTTTTGTATTTATGGGCTAATATAGTTGAATTTCAGGAAGTATGCATAGAGAAAGGAGAACTGTAGTGGCACAGAAACCGGAAGTTTCGGATAAAGTATCAGCGCAGAATGAGGCACCAGTTCCTAAGAGGCATGCCAGGAGACCTAGAGCTGCTTAAATGGAGGAGCAGCCATAACCAGAGGAGTAGCCATACATAACCCAGGGTCCTATAGATCCTATGGCAACTGCCCTTGCAAGACTACAGAGGACCATTAAAATGATGGCACAACACATGACAAACCCTACATAGCAACCCCCAGTACAAAAGGTAGAGCCTTAAAAGCAGATAATCAATTTTAAAAAACTAGTGCTTAGGGAATATGATGGTACAAATGTTGCATACAGATTTATAATTCTTACAGACAGATTGGGGTAGAGTTACAGTTGATAGATAAAAGATTAATTAAATATGTACAACATGCATTGGAGCCTATACGTAGGTAGTAGATGACAGATTATGTGCTTTGTTAGATTGAGAGATTAACTTGGGCATAGTTTTTAGAGTTATTCATAAATAGATTTGTGCCAAAAAGTTTTAGGAATCAACAATAGTGGGCCTTTAAAGCTTTAAAGTAGAATGAAAGAATAGTTAATGAGTATGCAACTGAGTTCTTAGAGCTAAGCAGATATGCCCCAATTGCTATAGCCATTGAGGCTATGAAGGTGAAGAGGTTTCTAAAGGGATTGGATAGAAGATATGCTAAGTAGACCAGCCTTTTGATGTAGTTATGGACTGAGCCCGACAGATAAAAATGAGCTACATGGGTAATGATGAAAGTAGACCTAAGAAGAGCAGAGTTAAAGGGTCTTCTCGTGTGCCCCATATCAGCATGATGAGTGGAGGTAGCCAAAGCAATTATAGTGGCAGAATCAGAGGCAATATGAAAGGAGGCCTTAGGGGGTTGAGATTAGGATACAGCCCCAGTAGTGGGTAAAGCTCTAGCTATAGTAATTCAGGGTCTGGTTCAGGATCCTTTTTGCACCATGTACTCAATGTGGAAGCGTACACTTAGAACCCTACTTGGTAAGTATATGAGGATGTTTCAAGTATGGCCAGTCGGGTCACTTTGCTAGAAAATGCCCCATGTTCAGTGAGCATAGGATGGGGTCCCAGGGTTCTGTAGCCAATATACCCCGCCAACTATTCCCTGGTGCTTCTAATATGTTGGGTAGCCAATTTAGTGGCCAGTAGGGCCATGGATAAGGGGGAGGCAGATCTAGTGTGAGAAGCTAATTTCAAGGTTCTGCACCACATGGTAAGGGATAGACTCAGGTTTTCACCTTAACACATCAGGATGTTCAGGCTTTAAATGTAGTAATAGCAGGTATTCACACAATTTGTCCTTTTGAGGCACATGTTTTAGTAGACCCGGTGCTATATACTCATTTGTTTCCCCTGTGTTTGCCTTGAGATTGGGTAGAAATCCTATGGCTTTGGATTGTCCTCTGTCAGTAACCACTCTTCTCAGTGATACTATAGAAGTGGTTATGGTTTTTCTTAGCAATCCAGTGATAGTAGATAGAAAGATCTTCCCGATAGATTTGGTTCCCTTACTGGTGATGGACTTTGATATGATTTTGGGCATGAATTGATTATCTACCCATTATGCCACACTGGACTGTAGAAACAAAAAGGTATACTTCTATATTCTTGGAGTGGAAGAGTTCAGCTTTAATGGTGACAAGAGTGTAGCTCCATAGAATCTAGTGTCAGCTATAAGTACCAAAGTTGTCAAGATTATTTAGCACTAATGAGGGACATATCTATTAAAGGTACTGGTGTGAAAAATGTACTTGTTGTTAGGGAATTTATGGATGGATTTCCTGAGGAGCTCCTTAGGTTGCCACCTGATAGAGAGATTGAATTCTGCCACCCTACAGAATGGTGCCAGTAGAGTTAAAAGAATTGAAAGAATAGTTGCAGAAGCTTTTGGACAAAAGTTTTATCTGGCCAAGCACATCACTTTAGGGTGCTCCTGTTTTGTTTATAGGGAAGAAGGATGGGTCATTAAGGTTGTGCATTGACTATAGACAGCTGAATAAGGTAACAGTTAAGAATAAGTATTTACTCTCTCAAATTGATGACTTGTTTGATCAGCTGTAAGGAGCAAGATACTTCTCTAAGGTAGACCTATGATCAGGCTACCATCAGCTAAGAATAAAGAGTGAGGATGTGCTAAAAATAACATTCATGACTAAGTATGGTCACTATAAGTTCCTGGTGATGTCATTTGGACTCACTAATGTCCCAGTAGCCTTTACGGATCCAATGAATAGGGTATTTATATCATTCCTGGATCACTTTGTCATTGTTTTCATAGATGAGTGTTTAGACTATTCCTGGATCACTTTGTCATTATTTTCATAGATTACATCTTGGTATATTCCCAAACTGGGGAAAAACATGTTTGGCATTTAAGGATGGTGTTGCAGACCTTAAGAGAGTATCAGCTCTATGCTAAGTTTTTGAAGTGTGAGTTTTAGCTAAAAAGTATTTCTTTATTAGGACATCTGGTCTCTAGTGAAGGCATTCAAGTAGATTCAAGAAAATTGAAGCAGTAACTGATTGGCTTAGGCCTACTATACTTACTGAGGTGCAAAGTTTTCAAGGCCTAACATGTTATTATAGGCACTTTGTACAGAACTTAGCAACTCCTTTGACATGGTTGACTCGAAAATATGTCCCATTTTTCTAGTCAAATGAGTGTGAGGAAAGCTTCTAGAAGCTACAGCACCTGTGTTGACTTTGCCTGTGAGTGGAGAAGGATATACGGTATACTGTGATGCTTTTAAAGTTGGGTTGGGGTGTGTTTTGATACAACATGGTAAAGTGATGGCTTATGCTTCTAAACAGTTAAAGAAGCATGAGCAAAATTACCCCACTCATGATCTAGAAATGACAGCTGTCATCTTTGCATTGAAAATTTAGAGGCACTACCTGTATAGTGAAGCATATGAGATATACATCGATCATAAAAGCTTGAAGTATATCTTTCATCAGAAGGATTTAAATTTGAGGCAGAGGAGATGGATGGAGCTTCTAAAAGACTATGACTGCACTATCCAGTATCACTCTGGTAAAACAAATGTGGTGGCAGATGCTCTGAGCAGAAAGTCTTCTGATAGCCTAGCTCATATAACAACAAAGAGGAGACCATTGATATAAGAGTTGCATTAGTTGATGGATCAGGGTTTAATATTAGATATAACTATTTCAGGTGTACTTTTGGCATATTTCAGAGTACGACCAAATTTGAGAGACAGAATTAAAGTTTCCTAGCATAGGGACCCACAATTAATGTGGATTATGGAAAATGTGCAATAGAGAAAAGATTGTGAATTTGGGTTTGATAGAGATCGTTCTTTTAAGCAAGGCTCTAGGGTATGTGTGCCTAATGTGGACAACCTAAGGAATGAGATTATGCAGGAGGCACACTGCACACCTTCAAGTGTTCACCCGGGATTTACAAAGATGTATGATGATGTGAATGATAGGTACTGATAGAATAGTATGAAAAAAGACATAGCAGACTTTGTGTCCAAGTGTCTGACTTGTCAAAAAGTAAAGTTTGAGCATTAGAGGCCATCAAGGAAGTTGCAGAAGATTTTCATTCCAGAGTGAAAGTGAGAAATGATTACTATGGACTTTGTAATTGGGTTGCCTCATATTACTTGAGGGTATAATTCCATATGAGTGATTATGGACCATTTGACCAAGTCGGCTGACTTTTTGCCTGTATGAACTACCTTCTCTATTGCTCAATATGCAAGGTTATATATCTATGAGATAGTCAGATTGCACGGGGTTCCTGCTTTCATAATATCTGACAGAGAGCTCCAGTTTACTTCTCAGTTTTGGAGGAAGCTACAGGAAGCACTTAGCACACAGCTGAATTTTAGCACAGCTTTCTACTCACAGATAGATAGGCAATCTACAAGGACAATACAGACATTGAAGGATATGCTTCGTCTGTGTGTCATGGATTTTGCAGGTCAGTAGGATGATCAGCTACCATTGGTAGAGTTTGCTTATAATAACAATTATCATTCTAGTATTGGAATAGCACCTTATAAGGCATTGCATGATAGGAAGTGTATATCCTTCTGTGTTGGATAGAAGTTGGTGAGGTGAGAGTACATGATGTAGATTTTATGTAGTAAACTTCAGAGATGGTTCTTTTGATCAAAGAACATTTAAAAATAGTTTTAGCAAATAGAAGAGTTATGTAGACCTGAGGTGGAAAGACGTAGAATTTACAATGGATGATTATATGTTTTTAAACGTTTCTCCTATAAAGGGGGTTATGAGATTTGGAAAGAAAGACAAGTTGGCACCCTGTTACATATGACCTTTTGAAATCACAAGCAGAGTGAGAGCAGTTGCCTACTGGTTAGAGTTGTCACCAAACCTTTCTCACGTCCACCCAGTGTTTCATATTTCCATGTTTGGGAAATATATTCTCGAACTTTCTTATATGCTGCAACCAGATATAGTGGAGTTAAATGAGAACTTGACATTTGAGGAATAATAGTGGCCATAGTGGATTATCATATGAGACAATTTTGGTCAAAACAGATTCCTATGGTTAAAGTCCTGTGGAGAAGTCAATCTACAGAGAAAAGCACCTGGGAGTCAGGGCAGAATATACGTAAAAAGTATCCATACTTGTTTAGTATGTAAGGCACATCTCTTAAAGCTGTGTAACTCAATAAATTTATTCTGCCGTGTATAAAAATTTGAGGATAAATTTTCTGTAAGGAGGGAATAATATAACATTTCAAATTTTTAAATAATTATTTTATGTGTAAATTTTGATATTTTAATGTATTAAATATTGTAGTATTTTAATTTGAATTTTCTAGGTTTTTAAAATTGGATTTTTATTTTTCAAGGCAATTAATTTCAATGATTTTTAAAAATTAATTTAAAGATCATATGACAAGTTTGAAAAATATTAATTTAAAGATCATGTAGCAAGTTTGAAAAATATTTTTAGACTCCATAAATTTTTTTGAATTTTTTGTAATTCTTTTCAGAATTTTCAGGCCTCGTTTTGGGTCTTCGGGTAGAGCAAAAATCAAATTTCAAGTGTTTTGAATAGAACCGGCCAAATCAAATGAGTCCAATCAAATCAAACCAGTCTTCTTTTCTTTTCCCCTTCCCCTCTTTTGCACCACCCAATAGTCACTCTTCTCTCCCTCTTTTCTCTCTCCTCCCTCCCCACCACTATCGGCCACCAACCCCCCAGCCTTCCTCCCTCGTTGGCGCACCCCCAACCCTCTTCCCTGCCGTCAGCCGTCCTTTTTTCTGGTGAGAAATTGCACTCCAAAAGCCTCCCCTTGCGGGCATCCTTTGAGCTTCCCTCGCTGTTTTTTATGATTTCGAACTCCAATCAGACTGGGTCTTATTTCCTTTTTGTTTTACACTTCACAAGCTTCCTATAAATACCAATTTCACAAATTTTCATCAAGCGGTTTGTGCAAATCTAGCCCCCATAAATTTTAGCCTTTTTTGACTTTCGGGCTAGATTTCTCCCAAACTGTAAATTCTACCAAAAATCTGAAACCACCAGCATGTCTTACACATTGAGAGCTTTGCAAGATACCAATTTAGAATTTTTTTAACGCTGAAAATTTGGTGGATCCCATAAATTTGCTAATATTTTTTGAGTCCTTAATGTCTTTTTAATTAAATAAAAATTATATTTTAACTCCTGGTATTGTGGGCTTTGCGTAGGTATTTTTGTTTTGAAGAAGTTCCACCTAGCGACCAGGAGTACAGTTGTGGGCCGGATGCCCAGGCTGCCAAACCCACTTTGGAAGTGGATCAATATTACAACGCGTTCCAGGTGTTAGAATTGGTGTATGTAAACCTGAACTCTGAATTCTCCTTTTTATCTAATGTTGAGTTTAGAATAAAAATTTATAAGATATTCGTGGGTAGCTAGAAAATTATAATTCCAATTGCAATAGTAGACTAACATTATTAAGGACTGCGAGGAATAATTATATAATTTTTGGGGTTAATTTGGATAGTTGTTGCAAAATATTAGTTTTAAGCTAAATAGCTTATTTGTGTATTTATGTAATAATTGACTAGTTTGGCAGGCTCAGGAGGGGCATTGTGTTGTTGTTGTGTGTGGGCCTAAAGCATTTTGAATTGAGAAGTATTAGTTGAGTTATTTTGTAGGTTGGGTAGGTCCTAGGTACAAGGGAAATTCTGTCAGATTTTCGGCATAAATTTAGAGTATCTTTGACTATATAGTTCTTTGTTTTGATTTATTATTGTTAAATTTCTTAAATATAATTGTTTAGGTGATTTGAGTCAACCTACCTCTTTGTCTCAGTCGCCTCAGTAACACTTGAATAATCTATGAGTTTGATATTAATTTTATTTGTAATTTCAATATTATTAACTTATATTCAAGGCATACTCATGCATTTACTTATATGTATGCATATAATTAGTTAAATGGTAGGCACACTCATTTACTACATATGTTGTTGAAAGATAACTTAGAGCTGTGTGTGTGTGTTGGCGTGAATATGGTGTGGATATTGATATAGGTAGGACGGGTAATCGCGACTGAATCTTGACTCACTAGGACCCGATCTTTATATATGAATAAGTTGGGATGAGTACAGCTTTGAGTTGATCTCGCTGGCCCTCACACTTAGATTATTAAGTGAAAGTCTGGCTTGAATTGACCTCGCTAGCAAATATCGGATTAAGAGAGCTGTATCGAGAATCAGCTCCCATATATGTATTGATGTGACACATGGGTGCATGCATGCATTAAATTATCTTTTGTGTGAATATTGATTGAATTATTTAAATTGTGTAAATGTATTGTATTTCATACATAGGAATATATTATATTTAGATAGTTATAGAAATTATATTTAAAATCAATATCTTACTCTCTAAGTTGAATGCTCACTTCCGTTCAACTATTTTTTTACTCAGATAACAGATAGTTTTGCTTACTTTCTTTTCCTGCAGGTTTATACAAAAAATATTTTGATTTGCTTTCATTGTCTTTTATTTAAATCTAAAACTTCGCGTGGACCAATAGTTGTAGCATTAATTATATGAGATTGCATAGATGTATGGGATGTTTATGATTGATGATGGAGGGAGCTGAGCTCCCAAATGTTGATATATGTGATTTGAGGATTATGAGAGTGAACTGAGCTCCCTATATTACTGATATTATTTGTTTATAGGTCGGATGAGTTAATGCTCCCCGTTGAATAGTTTAATTCGTGGCGGGACTCTGTCTGTTTATTTTCTTGAAATTATACTATCTTAATGGGCTTTATGAATGGATTAGATATAATTAAATTTACTACAAGTTTCGGAGATTTTATGCTGACTTAAGTCCCACTACCAGTCCGGCTCAAAAATCGGGTCATGAGATAAGGAGCTAGCAGTGATGGAATTAAGAAATTTTTTTAAAGGAAACTAGCATAGCTTTATTTTGTATCTTTATTTATAATAGTTTTTTATTTATAAAAATACATGTTATATATTAAATGTCAAAATAAATAACATAAACATATTAATATTAATTTGTATGTAATTATATAAAAGACAAAAAAAAAACCCTAAAATTGGAGTATTCAATAATTTTTTGCATGAAAAATAATATTTCAAACATGCATGAAATTGAATTTTAATAATTGATAAATCACCTAATATACATCATGACAGTAAATAAATTATAGACACTCATCAAAATTATTTTTACTAATTTGTCTCAAAAAGTAAATGCATTTCATTGACTATAGTTTCAAAGACCAAATAAAAATAAAAAACTAAATACTTACCTAATATCAAAGAATGAAGTAAAATTGATTTCACAATTTATTTACTACTTCAGAATTTACATATCATATATGGTGGGGTTATTATGCTAGTTAGTAACTCAATAAAATTAATAGAATTATTTCAAAATTTAAGTAATAAAATTATTTTTTTAAGAAAACTATTATGAATATCAAAGTAAAAAAATCAATAGATATATTAAATTAGGGATTAAAAAAGAAGTTAATATTTTAAATAAAACATTATAAATTCAAATGGGCAAGTAGTTCAATAAATATAAAATTTTTAAATTTAAGGACCAATTTAATTTTAAATATATGATACCATACTAAAATTTATTTCTTCTCAAATATTAAGGGGCCAATTTAATTTTAAATGTAGAGTAACATACTAAAAATTAATTTTTTTTTTCTAAAGCAGGGGCAGCCTCCCTCCCTCTGTCGTTGGGAGTCAGGTTAGGTGTCCTGCTGCATGCAGCTGCACTGCTAGTCGCTTTCAGTTCTCATCAACCATCGTTGGTCGCCATCCACTACTTCAGATAATTAGACCTTTAGCGCCTCTCCCTCACTCCATTTTTTCTCCTCCGTGAAGTCACTATCTCTCTCTCGAGACAAAATGGTTGTGTTGCGCTTGTGACTATCATCCTCCATCTCTCGCTCTCGACAAATCATTTTACTCTTGTTGTTACTAACAATTTGTTTGGCATTTGGTTGGGTGATTGAGTTGGTGATTTTTTTTTGTTTGGCTATTTACATGCGTTTAATTTTACTTCTCAGTTTAATTTTTTAATTTAGATTATTTTTTAATTTATTAAAAAGTTGATGTTATTTTTCACTCCTCCTCTCCTTCCCTCTCTTTATTTTCTCTTTTAAATTTTTTTTTTGTGGTCACTGATGAGTTTCTCATTGATTTGGAATTGAAGTTTTATTTTTTATCCAGGAGTTTTTTTTTATTTTTTTTAATATTTGAGTAAATTATTTAGCAATTCAAAATATAATATTATTTTTGTTGATTGGAAACTTAGTATGGGTAATGATCTTTTTTTCAATGTAGTCTAATATTGCAACCTATTCGTCCATTGATATTTGATGGTTTAATATCTTCTGTGAATCACAAAGATAATAAAATTTAAAAAATACAGTATTACAAAAGAGTCATTTTATCGTCTAAAATAAAAAATGACTGATTACTATCAGAAAGTTATTATATTCTATTTAAATCATTTATAAATAAAATATTTTAATTATTTATATTTATATTTTTTCTGTTATAAAAATGTTATTATACATTTATCATATTATTCTTATTTGTTAGCATAATTACAACAATTAGTATGATTATAAGAAATTTATTATGATAATAATAAATTATTGGATTATGATTAGAGGAGATTGTTGTATTCATTTCGCAATATTATTATTCTATTCTAATTAAATTTAATATTATTATGTATAAATAGATGTAATATCTGAAAAATAATAAAGCAAATAAATAAAAATACAATTCTTTTTCCCATTTACTTATTCTCTTTTCTCACATTATTAATTAACATATATATATATCACATGGGGATTAATGGAGATTAAAATCCCATTCTACTTCTGTTTTATGAAAAAATATTTGATTTAATTCAAATTCAGAACAATAACGCTTGACTAGGGTAGTACTCACACAAGTCGCATCACATGAAAGGGGCCATTCTATTATATATTGACGTGTACGTATGCATGGCCACCGCGTGACACACATTCCCTTCTGGTTGTCCCTGAATCATAATTAATGGCCACTAATTTGCAATTAGCGATTACCGGCGACTCCTCTAGTTTCTGAAGATACCACTGGTTTTGGAGAATCAGATCACAAGCTTTTGCTCGTGGTTTTTAATCCTTTACGGAGTCGTTTTCCCCAAAATTTGTTACCAAAATAAGAATGGCCACCGGCTGCTCCTACCTGCTGTGCCAATGCCAATATGCCAAGTTGGGTTGGAAAAAACCGGGGCAGAGCTTGGATACCTACTTTGACGATTGGACCGCCTTTTTCTTCCTGCCCACGAATCCTTGTCCAAAGATCGCTAGCTTTTCTTTTTTCTTAATCATCACATCTGCGCTGTGACTTTCCTTTTCTTCTAGCGCTTCTTTGGCATGAAGTTCAGAATTAAATTATTTTTTTAATAAAATTATTATTTTAAACATTATTAAAAAAAATAATTAATTTTTTTATTTTCATATTTTTATAATGAAAATTTATAATTTTAATTTTTTAATAATTTTTTAATTAATATATTTTAAAAAATAATTTTTTAATATTAATTCTAAATAAACTCTTACTTTCTTTTTTAATTATATACATATGACTTGTTTGACATTATTATTAAAATTACTACTTAAAAAATTTATTTTTTTAAATATACTAATTAAATAGTATTAAAAAATAATTTAAAATTAAATTTAATAAATTTTAATTATAAAAATATTAAAATAATAAAGTAAATTTTTTAAAATTATTTTTTTATTAATATTTAAAATAATATTTTTATTAAAAAAACAGTTTGAATCCTTTAAATAGGTACATAGTAAATCAAATAAAAAATAAAATAGAAAACACATTTTTGTAATGTGCTGTGTAGTGGGCAATTTTTAAAATTGAAACGCCTCACGCGCGGATGATGGATGTCTTTAGCTCAAGCATGGTTGATAAACCAATAATATTAAAAATTTAAATCCGAAATCTTGGTCTAAGGTAAATTTTGGTGGCAAATATTGCTCCGCATGATGCTAATACCATGGACGTATCATGATTTTCCAACTGATTTTGACAAAATCACACCTGGAATTTGAAAAGTAGCCAAAAAGGAGGGGAGCAAAGACCTGTAAATTAATAAATAATTGTATTTTTTGTCCATGTCGGCATACCCCAACTAGAAACTATCAGTTTCAATTTGTCCTATAAATTTGATATAAATAGATAAATAAATTATCTCATAATTAATTCTCTTAGTTTTTATTGAATTAAAGTAGTGTTTATATTAAAAAATTTTAATTTAAAAAATAAAATTTTAACTAGTTTAGATACAAATTAATTTGAAAATAATTTGCCGTTCCAGACAAGTTTGGTGGCAAATTGGTGGGTAATTTGTACCCATCTCAATCTAAAATGACTGCACAGTGACTGCATATCACATGCTTCACTAGTCACTAGAATCTTCGTCCACTATGCATTTTATATTTTATCAATTACGCAACATTTTCAAAAAAATTTCTTTAAATATATTTTATTTTTATTTTAAAATTAATAATATTAAAAAAATTAAATATATCATTTTACACCTAAATTTTATAAAAAAAAATTAACTCTCTAAATTTTTAAAATATTTTAAGATACTTCAATTTTTATAAGATTGAATTAAAATATCTTTAAGATCTCCCATGAATTTTAAACGTGCTGATAAAATAATTTATTTATTAAATTTTGAAAAGGTTTTTTAATTTTATATTTATATTTATAGGAGTTGAGAATATTGTAGAATTTTTATATGAATTGAGATATATTATAAGATATTTTAAAATTTTAAGATATCATAAAATTTTTTTATTAAAATTCAAGATGAATTTATTATTTTATCTAAAAAAATTTCACAATATCATTTAAAAATTTAAAAATATTAATTTTAAAATAATAAATATCAACTTATATGTGTAGTCAAAATTTTTATGTAATACAAATATAAAACATTTAGAGTTAATTATATTAAAAATATATTTGTAATGAATAAAAGATCAAATGAAAGGTCTCAAATCTGTCTCACATTATTAAGATTGCTTTAAATTTATGCGTATAAATCTTACAAAAATATCATTCAGTCAATAATTATCTAAATTTATATGCTTATATAATAAATCTTATAGTATATATATATTAAAAAAATCAAACGAAAATAATTTCACTAAAATAATTTCATATCAACCCACGTCAACATAGTCGACATGTGCCGCTAACTGTTTTATTTAATAAAATTTTAATAATTTATTAATTATGCATCTTTTTTATTATAAAAACTCTATAAAAAGATTAATTGGACAAATATAATTAATTTTTATTTAATTTTAACTAAAATAAGGACAATTTTATTATTAATGTCCTAAAACTCATTTATAATTCAATTATGTATTTATTGAACATTTTTATTGTGCATTTTTATTCATAAAATCTGAGTTTTACACTTTTAAAATTAAAAAATAATTAATTTTTTATGAGTAATTTTAAAGTAATTCTTATATATATATATATAATCAGAGAAATATATTATAATAGAATTTACAAATTGTTTGTTAAGAGAAATGACGGGTAAAATTCAAACTATCACTAATTTTTTATATTAAAAAGAGTTTAAATAAGAAGAGATCCTCTAATTAAGACTAGAGCATATCACTAATCGAGTTTATTAAAATATTTTTTATTTAATTTGGGGGAAAATAATTTTATTAATGCTTAAATTTAATTTTCTTAAAAAAAAGAGAATCTGATAACAAAGGCGAATAATTTAAGTACGCAACATTTCTTCTAGTATATTCTGTCCGAGATCCAAACTGGATCATCGTACAGGAATCAGCAGACCACCGATACACCAAGAAGGTTTTCTCCTGCAACCGCCCCCAGTATCCTCCATTTCTTTCAAAACCCTCTTATAAATTCCTCCTACTCCTCTTTTTCTCCTCACATTACACACAAACAAGCAAAGCTCTTTTCCTTTTCTTTATTCACTCTTCTCTTTTATTCTCTCTTGGTCTTCTTCCTTCTCATCGTCAAACTAGAAAAAACACTAACCAAAACAATTTAATCTTCTTGTCTATGGATACCAAGATTGGATCTATTGACACATGCAAGCTCGCCAACGGCGACATGTGCAGCCCACCAAACGGTGCCATTTCTACCATCCAAAATTCTGTGTCACCCACTGTGTTCAACTCTCCTGACTCCACTCTCGGCCGCCACCTTGCTCGCCGGCTGGTTCAAATAGGCATCAATGATGTTTTCTCTGTTCCCGGTGACTTTAATCTTACTCTCCTTGACCATCTTATTGCAGAGCCTGGGCTTAACCTCATTGGCTGCTGTAACGAGCTGAATGCAGGGTACGCTGCCGATGGTTACGCACGGTCACGTGGAGTTGGCGCTTGCGTTGTTACGTTTACTGTAGGTGGGCTTAGTGTTCTCAATGCAATTGCTGGTGCTTACAGTGAAAATCTGCCTGTGATATGCATTGTTGGCGGGCCTAACTCCAATGATAATGGGACTAACAGGATTCTGCACCATACCATTGGATTGCCTGATTTTAGCCAGGAGCTAAGGTGTTTCCAGACTGTTACCTGCTTCCAGGTACATGAGTCTCTACTGTGTATCATTTGTTTAGTTGTCTTAATAGAATCGATACGTAAAGTGGTTTTTTTTAGGGGTAATTTGGCTTCATGGAATTGGGTTCGTGTATTTACAATGCAAAGGATTTCTGTAGGTGTTCTCTGTTAATTAAGTACTGATGATGATCTGTTGTGTTTGATCATTTTTTATAGGCTGTGGTGAATAACTTGGAAGATGCCCATGAGCTGATCGATACTGCTATATCGACTGCTTTGAAAGAAAGCAAGCCGGTTTATCTAAGCATTAGCTGCAACTTGCCTGCCATCCCTCATCCTACTTTTAGCCGGGAGCCAGTTCCATTTTTTCTCTCTCCCAGGTAGCCTTTGGCTTCTTGATTTTTGCATAGGCTAATAATAAAAGAAAACAAAATTATGATGAAAAAAATAAAAATATTCATAAATACTGTTGAATTTTTTTTTTGGTACAGATTAAGTAATAAATTAGGTTTGGAGGCCGCAGTTGAAGCAGCAGCAGAGTTCTTGAACAAAGCGGTGAAACCAGTTCTGGTGGGTGGGCCTAAACTGAGGGTTGCAACGGCATGTGATGCATTTGTTGAGTTAGCTGATGATTGTGGTTATGCTCTCGCCGTGATGCCATCAGCGAAAGGGCTTGTGCCAGAATTCCATCCCCACTTCATTGGAACTTACTGGGGTGCTGTGAGCACTTCTTTCTGTTCTGAGATTGTGGAATCTGCTGATGCTTACTTGTTTGCTGGACCCATTTTCAATGACTATAGCTCTGTCGGATACTCTCTCCTTCTCAAGAAAGAGAAGGCAATCATAGTGAATCCAGATCGAGTGGTTATTGCAAATGGACCTGCATTTGGATGTATTCTGATGAAAGATTTTCTCAAAGCCCTTGCAAAGAGGCTCAAGCTCAATACTACTGCATATGAGAACTACCGCAGAATTTTTGTTCCTGATGGACAACCTTTGAAAAGTAAACCTAAAGAACCACTGAGGGTTAATGTTCTCTTTCAACATATACAGAAATTGCTGTCTAGTGAAACTGCTGTGATTGCTGAGACAGGGGACTCATGGTTTAACTGCCAGAAGCTGAAATTGCCAATGGGATGCGGGTGAGCAATAGATAATCTTTTTTGTGATCTTTAGGCTCATAATTTTTTGGTTCATGGACTCTAAGCAAGTATATAAAGTTGGATTTGCAGATATGAGTTCCAAATGCAATACGGATCAATTGGTTGGTCAGTAGGGGCAACTCTTGGATATGCGCAGTCTGTGCCGGAGAAACGCGTGATTGCTTGTATTGGTGATGGTAGCTTTCAGGTATATAACCAAGAATCTTGCGTCATGTCAATTCTATTTTCTAAAACTTAAACCGCAATTTCTTATTTTCCATTCATGAAACAGGGGATGGCAATTCCCAAAAGATAGCATAAGTTATTTTACAAAGTTGATGGTCTTTGCTTCCTCAACTTAAATTATTCAATGCATATCGGTTATCATGCTTAATTCAAATGATTTATCTGATTTAATGTGACCGATGATTTGAGTCCTGGAAAAAAGTTATTTAGATGCTTGTACCTTCTTTGGTGAATGCCTACTAGGTGACTGCTCAAGATGTGTCAACAATGCTGCGATGTGGACAGAACAGCATCATTTTCTTGATCAATAATGGTGGATATACCATTGAAGTTGAGATCCATGATGGCCCGTACAACGTGATAAAAAACTGGAACTACACTGGCTTGATTGACGCTATCCACAACGGTGAAGGCAAGTGCTGGACAGCCAAGGTTAGTTTCCGAACTGGGTGCATTATGCTTCCTAATTCCTATCTTGCATGAATGATAATGGTGCTAAATGCAAATTTCTGATATTGTTTGCTAATTCTATGATTGCAGGTCCAATGTGAGGAGGAGTTAATTGAAGCAATTGAGAATGCAACAGGGCCAAAGAAAGATTGCTTGTGCTTCATCGAGGTCATTGTTCACAAGGATGACACTAGCAAAGAACTCTTGGAATGGGGCTCCAGGGTCTCTGCTGCCAATAGCCGACCACCAAATCCTCAGTAGACTTCAAAACGTGTTGATCTTTCAATTCAAAGTTGATGGTCTATCCTTTGTTCTTTCAGGACAAGATTTTGAGCTTGTGGTTTTTGATCAGTCTTCGCATTCTGAAATATTTTAGCTGATGCCTATTTATATTAAATCTCAATTTGATGTTCTCGACAATCTTTGAAGTTTCATTTCTAATGTTAATGGTGCCTGCTTCTTTGAGTGGTTGAAAATTTGCACATTGAATAATGTCCACTGTCTAATTTGCTTTAAAATCATATGAATGAAAATGAACCTCGTGGAAAATTCCATTATGGACCTTTCAACTATTTGGCAAGTTTTGCAAAGTGCAAATATCCTTCCAAATTCCTGAATGCTTCAGTCTCTCTCAATATTAGAATCGGTCTCGTATTGATCGAGTTGGGATAATCAGATGAAAAGTGGCTGATGGAAGTCATGGCCCTTTCATCTCTTGGCAACTTTCTGAATTTGTAGTTCCAGGAATAAAAATATCCTACTAGATTTGGCTGGAAATAACATTCGTTGTTCCTTAATCTATATCGAAAAAATTTTTAGACGTTAAGTTTGATAACATTGAAATTTTTATGGTATGATATCATAAAAATTTTTAAACTTCAGTTAATACTTATAAAAATATACATAATAAATTATAATTATATAAATTTTCTTTGAAACTTTTACAATTAGTTTAAGAATTTAAGTCTTATTTATTTTGATATATAAATTGATTAATTATTTAATTTATTTTACTAAAATTAATGTAATTATTATTTTTTTAATAAATTTAACAAAATCATTATACTTTTATTACTTTTTAATTGAATTTTAGATTAATAGTTAAAGGATTCATATCTAATGTGTCTAATTCCTTTGATTTTATTTTAATGTAAACAAAAATCTAATAATAAACATTGTTTTACTTTATTTCTAAGGTATTCAAACTCTAATTAAATATGAATGGTTTTCTTTTTTAATAAATTGATTTTACATATAGTTTTTGTCTTTCTTTCTCATATCAGCAGAATAGTATTCCAATCTTAAATTATTATTTGATTAAAGTTGTTTATATATTAAATTTAAATTTAGAGACTTTTATTTTATAAATTAAAGTTAGAAGGAATACGATGTATCCACTTAAGTTAAAAAACAATGGATAAAATTTACCTGCACGTTAATTTGTAAATTAATGATATTGAATTATAAAAACTTTCATGACATACAAATTGAAATTTAAGAATTTTTGTGATACAATTGAAAGATGACGTAAATTGATGAACTAAAGATGACATCTACCAAAATTTTGCTTACCCCAAATTTAAAATTTAGATTTTAGATTTTATGGTATACATCTTCATTCTACACAATAGGAAACTCTTTTCCTTTTCACAAATTTCATCCAATCCAAACTGCATATTCCAACATAAAGCCTTTGTTAGCTCCAACCAAATGATTTTCATAATGACAAAACTAATGAAATGAATCTAACATTATGTTTCAGATAAATTTCAGGTTACCTTTAATTTGTTAAGTAATCAAGGATTTTGATAGAACAATCATATTTTAAAAGGCTTGAAGATTGATAAGCAAAAAAGTAATTGATTAATTTTGAGAAGTAGTTAGCTATTTTTTATGACCCGCCAACTTTTTGACTTTGAATAGACAAAACAAAGAATAGTTTTCAGTCTTTCAAGAGTCATTTGTTTTGATTTTTGTGTCTAAGAATTACATTTCGAAACCTTAGTTATAGACCTTTATTTTACCCATTTTTACTTGACGAAAAGCCATTGATTTCAAAGAGTATTTTGTGTCAAAAACTAGAGAAAGCTTTCATCATTTAGAAATCTAAGTGTTAGCCTTTATTGACAAAGTTTCACATTATAATTGAGAGTTTGAGAGAGATTTAAACAAAAGAAAATTATATTTTGTTGGTAGCATCAAGATTAAAGATTGTGAAAAACTTGGCTGATATCATAGAAAAATTTGAAGATAATTGAGTATAAAAACACTTATAAATGATTAGACAAGTATTATTAAAAAATTTATTGGTGTAAAAGGTTTAACTCTTGCTCGTAAAAAGAGTTATTTAGTGGAGATAAAATCTTACTAGAATATTTTAAGGAGTGTGTGTAAAGTTAAAGTGCCGATTATTATAAATGTTTCCTTTTAATTTTCAGCACTTTTTGAACGTTTGCTTGATTATTTAAAAAGGTTTATATGCATTTTTAATGAATGAACCGAGTTAACATATAGCATAACTTAGTAGTATTAGAGTTATTTTCAAAACTGTAGAATATTAAGTGTAGAATATTAAGTTTGAGTAACAATTGAAATTATTTATAAATATATATATATATATATATATATATAAATAAAATTGAAGAAGAGAAAACATATATACAAAATTAAGAATTGAGAGAGAAGAAGAATTGCTTGACCTAATCCTTTTCCATATTTTATCATAGCAAAAGAATAACAGTAAATATTCAAAAAAAAAAGTCTTAGAGACATTTCCACAAGTCATTTTATAATTCCAAACATTAAATTCTAAGTTCATTTTTTCCGCTTACAGCAGAGCCATAAAGCATATACCAAACTACAAATCAAACCAATAAAATTCAAATAAAAAAATTCAAACAAAAACGAGACGGTATGGGCTCATTATTATTATTATTATTATTATTATTATATGTTTATGTATTTCGATTCCAAGCATAACAAATTTACTTACACTGTTAATTATAGAAATTATGCATTTCAAATTCGAGTAATAATAAATTTAAAAAAAAATTGTGGAATTGATAAGCGAAAGACAAATGGTAAATTGGTAATCAGCGGAGAAAGCGACTGCTCAAGATGTGTCAACAATGCCACGATATGAAAAGAAGAGATCACGAGTCATACTAAATCAGGTGGAACTTCCTAACGAGACATGTGTCAACTTGCCACGCGGTTTTATATTGTACAAGTACAATTTATCATGATTAACTATTAGAATAAATTGCAATTCGAACGAAAACTGTTAGAATAAATTGAATACATTTTGCTTTGGCATCAATACACGAATGGTAATGGAGTTAAAAATGCAAATTTCTGTTACATTTTTTGTCCCAATTTCTATGATTGCAGGTTCCACCATGAGGAAAAGCTAATTGAAGCAATTGACAACGCAAAAGAGTAGATGAAAGATTATGCTTCATCGAGGTTATTGTTCACAAGGAGGATACTACCAAAGAACATTTGGAACGTGTCCACTTACCACCGATAAACTTCAAAATTTGTTGGTTCTTTTGTTTCGGAGGAAGTAGGTATGAATTTTTAAAATGGCAATTTTTTTTTAAAAAAAAAAAAGAGAGAAGATTCTTGAAAATTTTAAATTTCTAAAATTTTCACTTTTTTAACCTAAATAAATTAATGAATTAAAAAGGTTTTATTATCTTTCCTTTACAGCCTTGCCCTTTTCTGATGCCTTACCCTTGCACTCCCCCTAATCACATCGTAGTTCTTCATTTTTATTCTGAATCATACCTGCTTTGCAATCCCACTTCGGGGTGTAGATAAGTCAACCACTCATAAACGACTCGAACTCAGCTCGTTATTTGAATTCGTCTAAGTTTTAATTAAGTAAAGCAGTTTGAGCATTATAACTCGGGAGCATAATCTAGAAAGAATAGTTTTAATTATTATATATAATTATGAAAATAATAACTTCTGCAGTTGAATTCTGAGTTTGACTTAATCGGATATATCCAAACTAAAATTTAATAGTAATAAATATATGATTACTTGAACTCGAATTTTTCAAAATATATCCAACCAGTACAGTAGACCTAACGCTAGCAAAGAATGGAACTGGAATTGACACTGCTGCAGTCTACTTCTACTAGATACTTACCAGAATCTAATAGCATTATATTGCACCCATCGGTAACCTGCAAAATGATAAATCCAGTCGCCAACAATAAGGCAAATGCAATTGATCTAATAAGGGAAATTTAAATGAGCATAGTGATTGTCTCGAATTCAAATTTCTGAAACCTCTCACTTCACGATTGATGTAAAAGATTTAATACTTACCCAACAGGTTGCTTTTGGGAGCAAAGGTTGCAACACATCAGTTTGCTGAGAGTTTCAATCCGCAGTGCAGCTCCAAGACGAAATAGGGCAAATTAAGAAGCAACTGCATATGTTACACAAGAACAGATTTCCCTACACTGCCTGAAAACTATTGCCCTATATTTTGTGCTAGAAAAAACATAAAGTTACGTACAACAAGATTTTGACAAGGCATAAGTCATAGACACCTAGGAATCATTCGTATTGTTATCTTCTGGAAGCACTAAACGACCATTTTCAAGTAGGAAGGGAGGAAAGGGGGCTCGACAGTTGTTGATGTGTGATTTCAGCCTGGGTATAGTAGGGTGTGCACTTCTACATCGATGGCAACGCAACTCCATTGACAAATAGCTGTCGTCTTTTACTGTTGCTTTGCCATGGTTTTTTATTTCTTCAATTACATCAACTGAATCTCTGAAAAAGGCAGTATTGAAAGAGTTCCAGTGTTTCTTATTCTTTAGATGGTTTGAATTGAAATCCTGGCTGATAACATGCAGGTGAAGCTGTCGCATGGAAGGAACCTGCAACGAAAGAATCCAAAACACCTATTAGGAAATCCCCTTTGCACTTTTTTCTATTTCCTTGTGTAGTCAGAGCACAATTTGGGCAGAAAAATAAGCAAAAAAGGGTAACTATAAACAAAACATTACATGAGTTAAAAAGCTGTGGGTATTGTTATTGATATTAAATAAAGTAGATATAAAATATGCCAAGATGCAGAAACACAAATACAGGTAAACAAGCAAACGCAACAAAACAGCCCCTTGGGTCCATGAACAGATACATATTACTTCACTTAATTACTGATGCAAAAATAACTAAGTGATCAATAATTTTAATGATGACTACCAGGTGTAGCGATGTTTTATATTGCTAAAATCATCAGTTTTCTCAAAGGTACAACCCAAGTTATTGGTTCATTAATAATTTAGCTCCTTTGATTGGAATGTCACATTAGCAAACCTTCCCAATTTAGTCCTCATTATTATCCGCAGCTTTTGAAATTAGGATTCCCATTTTTCAACCATTTATGTGTTCTGGACCTTAAGACAAATAGTGCCATCTCCAAGCTGAGAAAATAACTTCTAACACCAACTCCCAATCTGGCACTAGGTATTGCACCTGAGTTAATTAAGCTCATCAATTGTTCAAAAGTGGATATGGAAAAGGAAATGAATGAAATTGGCAAACAGCTGAGCGTAAGCATTGCATACTGAGTGATATCCAAGGCGAAAGATCATTGATGAATCCTCATGCAAAAATTTTTCAGCCCATCTCAAGCCCACATCATGCATTGTTGTTAACAATTGAAGGTGTTCTTGCTGTACATCAGCAAGGCAATCAAGACCTTCACATCTTGCCAAGATGAGGACATGCTTTTGTGCCTGCAAAAATGTAATGCCAATTCTGCTAAGTGATTAAACTCAAGCATTAGAGTCACAGAGAGAAAATGGCCAACACTAAACAGAAGATATTTACCTTAGGGTAGAGATCATTTAGTACAGCAACATCATCTGATATCTCCAGTAACACATTTTTATGCTTCTCAGGACGCATAGCAATATGGCAAAGAGCTTGAGCCCATGAGGCCCAGCTCTTCGAAGTGCTTCCATCAATCTTACTGTTGTCATTACTTATCTTTCCTTGTGTAGAGCCAGAACCAGTACCATCAGTTCCAATTTCATAATGAGATCCTTTGCATTTTTTGCTTCTCTCAGATACAGAATTACCATCTCTCTTAGTCTTTTGATCACCATTTGCCAAATAATTTCTAAGGTCACCGCAAGAGGTATCTTTCAATGATTTCTCTGATACAAGGCTTTTACTTGTTAACTTTGCTTGGTTCCTCAGTACGGAGAGAAAACCATCAAAAAGTGATGTGTATGCATCACGAAGAATTTTGCAGCCTTTAATATAGTCATCTTTAAGGCAATTAGGTCTTTGTGGGTTCATATTTGGGCCAAGGACATGTATGATGTGAGATACCCGTTCCCTGATATACAAGGGAGAATTTGAAGGAAGGGGAACAACAACAGCATGTCCAGGGAGAAGAGAAGCTGCTCGTTCCTTAGTTGCAACCTCTAGGGCTGGACCTGCAGCACTGAAAATTGCAGCATTCACACCTCCACCACCTGGTTTCAGTCGCCTGTAGAATCAATAACATAATCACAATATCAATGGTCCAGAAAAAAGTTCCTAAAAAATAAAAAATCACATTACAACTAGGTGGACAATATTTGGAGTCAGAATCAGAAATAAGCATGATAATGTGAAAAGAAGTTGATGTAATTCTGCATTAACAGATCTGTGTAGCCTGAATGTTGCAAAGAATGACCTGACCAGTAGGTTGTTAATGCTTCAACATTACACAAATAGCTCAATCATATATTCCGTTGAATTATCATGAGTCACCAGAGACTTAAATTACATAGAACAGTCCAATCCAAAAGCAGACCCACAAATGTATCCAACTGAAATAGTTCAAAAGGAAAAGTTATGGCTTACAGTGTACTTTCCAGCTTTAACTTTTCAAGCCTTTTTTTAACATTTTATTGAATGCTGTGTATTGTACATATTTCATTAAAAGGGAATAAAGCGACTCCGCAAATAGCTAAATCATAAATCTTACCAATTGGCAGCATTAGCTATCACATTGCAGCGCAAGCCTCCTTGTGAATATAGTTGAGTTATATCTCCGACAAATGTGAAGAATTTTTTGCTGTCAATGTTCCTTTGTGCAGCTTTAACCCTAACCAAGGACAAAATCTTTGATCCATGACTCAAGTCCACAAGAACCAGCCTGGCATTTCCAAGCTTCTTCACAAACTCTTCAACTTTTTCAACCATGATATCAGATGCCTTCTCACTGTTGAACTGGAAGTCTGCTGTTGAAATAGATGGAAATGCAAGAGTGGGAATGCTGCCAGGAGTAACATCACAGCCAATGGAGTGTTTAGGCAGGTCTTCACTTTCTTTTACGTCCTTACAAGGAGTAGCCGATAATGATGACAAATTATCTGGCCCTTTGAAAGAATTATTCCTTTCCTTGCTAACTTGAGGAAATGCAGAATCCTGAACACTACCTGAACTGGATCCTGCATTGGAAGGAACATCTACTTTCTTTAAGAACTTCATGATACCAAGTTGAACTTTGGCATCAGGGTTCTTCTGACCAAAAGAACCATTTGGAAGGGTATCCAAAGGACCAAGTGCACAATAACTATTAATTGCTGCTTGAACATCACTCTCACTCTGGCAAAACATGATTCGAGACAAACCTTCAGAAAGCTTAGGCAATTCTTTCTTTTGCAGCATTCTATTGACAACAGCAGCAGCTTTTCCACCTTGCAAATTTCCTTCATGCCCAGTGCGCTTCACAGAACGAGATATACAAAGCTGAGCAGGAAGATCAAGCACCACAGCATGAACGTCTATCTGGGAACCACCGAGCTTCACAAACTCTACACGCTGTTCTCTGTCCAGATTGCATCTGTCAATAAATACACTTTTACCTTCCTTCAATGCACTTGCTGCGGCCTTAAGGCACTGGGGCTTCGTTCCAGCTTTTCCATTATTAATAGTGTCCTGCAAACCAAAACAATTTTCTATATGAAACAAAAATAAGATGCACTACAGTGGTCTACGATCATCGTAGAGAATACCAATATACATGCATTATCCAAATAATTAGTAAACGATATGTAAAAAACGTAGGAAGAATCCCTTTGGAAGCAGTGACTACCAATCAATGAAAGCCCATCGCAATTATTTGGCTTGGAAATGGAGACTTCATATGATCAAAAGACGAAAGCAAACGAAAGTATCTGTTCAATGCGCAAACATCAACTGCCCTTCGTCACTTCATTTCCCACATACCTTTAGATTGGCATTCTATTTTAGAAAATCATTATTCATCGAAGCAATTCCATTATCACTGATGAAGCATTTCAACAAACATGTGGATAACAATTCAGAGAAGATAAAAAGAGAGACCTGACAGATGCGAACCCAAGGTCGAGAAGAAGAACACATGACGTGTTCGCAGAAAGTGGACTTGCCACTGCCCGGTGCACCCACCAAGATCACCACGATTGGCTTTCTCTCCTCCTCTCCACTTTTCTCTGTAAGAAAATCCATAATATCTATAAGAAGGCAAATTCAAAACCCTAAAGAAAAAGATTGAATTCCACACAGGTGCATACCTTCAGGTTTTGAAGTATCGTCGCAATCCATGTCCATTATTGATCCAGTGTTTGGGGAGCTCTTACGGGAGGCAGGAGATGGACGCAGCGCTATCGAACTCGTTGTTTGGGTTGTGTAACCGTAGACTGTAGAGGTGACCCAAAACAATGAAAAATGGAATTTGAAAATAACAGTTCCAATAACTTGTAATTAAAAATGGGTCCCATCTATTGATTTTAGTTCACTCTACGTTCCATTTTACTTTGTGCATTTCACAATTCGATTAGATTTTAACAATTTATTTAATAATGTTCTCGAAAAAAAAACAATTTATTTAATAATAATTATTGAAAAAATAAAATTTATTTTGTAAATTATGATTAACCGAACACTGCATCATTTATATATATATATATATATATATATATATATATATATATATATATATATATATATATATATATAATTTTTTGTATTGAATAGATAAATTTTGAATCACTTATAAGAAGTTTAAAGTTGTTTTATAATATTTAATTATCACAATATATAAAATATATTAAACAATTATTAAAATTTTTGTGCGGCCTGAAATGATAAAATCAATAAATCTCCTAATATTTCTATTGATTAAATAAAGTATGATTTATTAATGTTGTGGTATAATTTTTATTGTTAATATATTTTTAAAAAATAATATAATAGTAAAATAAATATTAAAATATTTTTATTATTATTTTAAATATATAAATAATTATTATATAAAATGAAAATATAAAAATTTAAAATCATTTCAAACCATAATTTGGTAGTTTAAAAAGGGATAAAAATTGTTACAAAGGTTATGTCCGATACGCAATCTTCCTAAATAGTTATCAAAACTTTAATGAAATTTTCAGCCCTTTTAAGAAGTGTAGGAAATTATTATGACCAATTCTATGATAAATACTTTTTAGAAAGCTTTTATTTATGAAAAATAATATAATAAAACTTATATATAATAATTTTATTATAATCGTGATAGGTTTCACGTTACTCTTGATTAATAATTTTAATTAAATCGTTATATATATAATAATTATACTAAATAAAATTTCTCCATGATTTATGCTATAAGGGTTATCTGTTCTCTTGGGACAATGATCAGACTGGAGATGCTTTTATGGAGAAGATACTTAATCGAGCTTGTATTTCAGCAAAGTATGGGGTCCTATTCCCTCGGGCGACCCTATCTCATAAACTTCATTCTGAGTCTAATCACTTACTTATATTGTTGGATACGGAAGGGTTAGATTAGATGAGGGAGTAAAAGGGGGGTGGACACGAGAGGGGATTTGATGAGGTAGCAGTGGATGCGTGGAGACGGATAGATTCAAGTGTTGGCAATACAAGCCATCCTCTCGCCCAAATGGACTTTTTACTTGGATGCTTTGGGAATATTTATGCGGGCATAGGCTGGGTTGAAAGGACTCTGGCTGCTGTTTGACAATCTAATGTTACTCCAGATAACGAGCGTAAGCAATTAAAGTTGTGTTATTTTAGATATTATAAAAAAATAATAATTTAAAAAAATATATTTTATTAATTTAATATTTTTATGATTAAAATTTATTAAATTTAATTTTAAATTATATTTTAATATTTTTTAATTAATATATTTAAAAAAAATAATTTTTTCAGCGGCATTTCTAATAATAATACTAAATAGATTCTAAATTATCATTGGAAGCTGACACTATGTATAAGCAAAGATTTGTGGTACAATGGTTACATAAGGGGATCAAAATACCAGATTCTTTCATTATATGGCCTCTACCGGGTAGATAATTAATTTTATACTGGGTTTGAAAGATGAAATTTAGTAGTAATGAGTTGTCAGGTTCGGTCCTTTATAATCATATTGTTAATTTTTAATCTAATTTGTTTTCCTCCTTAAGCACTGAGTTGCAAGTCTCTGGGTTCCCATTTATTAGCAGAAAAATCATCTCTTCTTCGTCCTTGCATTGCAAAGGAGATTGTTACTACAATAAAACAAACGCGACCCTCGAAGGCTTCGAGCCCTGATGGGCTTCCACCTTTGATCTATTAGAAATATTGGAATGTTATTGGTCCAAATGTGTTTCAATGGTCAACCATATTTTTCAATGTAGGATAATGCCTCCTAGTCTTAATCATACTCATATATGCTTAATTCTGAAGGCGAGAAATATAAATCTGACTATCTCATGGTCAGTATCATTCTATCAGTCTTTACAAAACCCGAAGAAGTTAATATTATTAATTCGGTGTTTCAGCAATACGAATAATTATCTATGCATAGGTCAATTTTTTTATGTCTGAATTGTCATTATGCAGAGTAAATACGTGAGGTAGATAAATATTAGTTAAATCTAAAAAGGTATTTGACTTGGCTTATTAAAATTAACTACTTATAAGTTAACTTAAGTTTATAAAAATATAAAATTTTAAATAATTATATATTTAATTAAAATGCTTATGATAAGTGATTAACACATTTAATAAAAAAATAACTTATTAATATATTTATTATTCATATTACTAAAAAGATATTAAATAAGACATGCAGTAAAATTTTAAAAATTAAAAGAATGTAATATGATAAAATATTTGATCAAATTAACTTATAAACAAAAGGCTTTTCATTTTCAATTTTTTTTTTTAGCTTATAAGTTTAAAAAAATTATAAATAAATAGATAAATTTATTTTTAAAACTTATAAATTGATTTAATTAACTTATAAATTAAGATAAATATCTTATAAGTTTGCCAATCAACATTAGTCGGTCAAAGAAAATAATTTTTTTAAAATTATTCTTCATTTTTTTTTTCTTAAATCAATTTCTATTTTCATTTTTGTTATAGAATTTTTGTGTTAATATAAGGGAGAAAAAAAAACCTTATTAGTTTTTTTATGAATGCCATTAAATTTTCGATTACACAAAACTTTTTATTTTCATATCCATATTTTATCCAAATTATATAAAGATAGGCATGTCTATTCTAATTACATTGGATTTATATTCTTTTATGTTTAATTATGTTTTTATAATAAATCTTTAAAAATGATTTTCTCCAAAATTTGAAAATATTTAAGATATAAATTGAGAAATAAGCAATGAGCTATAGGGATTTGTTTCTTTCTCTTTTGTCCGTCTTTCAGCCCACATGTGAACAAGGGCTGCTGTTTCTTTTATCTTAGTGGGGTTCCTTATTACTACCATTCCTTTGTGATGTTTTATTTTGAATCTACTAATGCATAAGTTCAGTTGCTTGCTTAACAAAGTAAAATAAAATAAAGAAGAGTCCGTCGATGGAGAAGAAGGGGTTAGCTGAACATGTAGCAGACATATAATTTCATTTTTCTTTTATGAATGCATTTTGCAAGTTATTATTTTTCTTCCACTGAAAAGCATTCGTTACCTTTTATTTATGTGATATTCATTCTTCCTCATCTGTTATTATTTTTTCTTTTTATTTTAAAATATTTTTTTCGTTGTCGTTAATTTGTCTTTGAAATTTATAATTTATGGCTTGAATGTGGTGCACAATTTCTCAACTTTAGAAAAAAAAAAATTTGTCTTCCTTATATGACTTTTCTATTCAATTTTTTTGACATTAAATTTGCATCAATATTTAAAGCGACTAAAATAAGTTCATATTAAAAGAAAAATTGATAAATGATGTTCCATTTGAGGACTTTGTGGTCTTCGTCTATGCGTAGAATATGGGCAAGCGCTGTCATTAAAGAGCTGTGGAGAAAGACAAGCAGCCGCTTGTAACCTTTTGGTTAAGTCAATTCGTGAAATCAACGGTCAACCATTTTCTATTTAATTTTGTCAATTCTGTGGCTTATCAAACTGGTTATTAAATAAGCATTATTATTATTAGTATTGTCAAGTCTCCCACTTGTGAAATTTATAAAATATTCTGCACAATGAAAAATAATTTTCTCACAAACATAAATTTCAGTTATTCTGAATTTCATATATTATAGAGAAGAATATATGCTTTAAGAATATTGAATAATTTTTCATTTTTTGAGTCTTGTGAGATTCTATATATATATATATATATATAATGATCAGTTTAAAGTGTTGATTCAATCTCATTTATAGTCTTATTGATTTAATGTAACTAGTTTTGGAGCTATTGCACTGTAATTAATAAAACAAATTTACAATAATCAAGTCAAATTAAATTTTCTATAATAGGACCAATAATGATTTTTATAGGATTAATGAATTTTTAATTTTTGAAAAAAAAATTTGCAGAAATAATATTTAATAAAATTTTCATCAAGTAACAATTTTAGAAGGTTAATTAAAATAATTTTAAAATAAATAAATAAATAAATAAGTTATATTTATAATTTTTTCCTTATATTTTTTACTTATAAATAAGTTTGGCTAAACAAGCAATGCAGCCAGAGCATTTGTCCATGTTTCCAGGTGGTCAAGCAAAGGCAAGATAGCCTTGCATCATCTTCCCCGCAGCATTTTACCCATAAATGAAGATTTGCCTTCCTGAAGGTTTATCTTTAGGGTGGTTGTTATGCTTTAGTGTGACTTAAATTGTAATTTTCTTAATCTGTATATGTGTGTGTATAAATGATTTATTTCTTTTTTATTTAATTGCTGCTGTACTGATATTGGAATATAGTTACTTAGCATTAAAAAAAAAGTAGTGAATGCGGATTGAAATGGGAATAGATCAAGTATTTTTTAGTATTTAATTTAATTTAGTTTAATTTAATTTTAATAAATTGAATTTAAATAATATGTTATTAGATTTGGAAATTTGAATCCGATAATTAATATTTAGGTTGAATTTAAGCATCAGTTATTCAAATTCATTTATGAAAAATTATTAATTTATAAAAATATGTATTTTATATTTTTATTTATGAATTTAAAATATTATATTTAAAATATAATTTAAATATTTTTATGGGTATTAAATTTAAATATAATTATTAATAAATAATAATAGTAATAGACGAATTTTAATAGTTTGGAATAAATTCAAATTATAATATTAAATAAATTCAAATTTAAATATTTTAAATTTTATTACTATCCTACTTGCTACCGTTTTTATAAAAGCTTCAAGTGCGAGGATAATTTTACACGCACTAATACTCTATTGAACTCGTGCTCTGATCATCCATTGAGATTGTAAACAAATAAATAAATATTAAATATTTTACATTTAATTAATAAATAATTATTATATATTTTAGTTATTAAATATTTATTTATTAATTTAACTTGATATGTCAATTTTAGGCAATAATTTTCTATGAGGAAGAAAAGGCCTCCATTGACTCGCAAGTCTATGCTTTCTTTTTTCCATAGACTCTATAGGTGTATCTTTCGCTCTAATTATGTGATGTAGTCTTTATTGATAATTTTATAAATAATATAAATTATGAATAACATTTTTTCAAAGTTAATATATACCCCTCTCCTCTCACTTTATATAATATAGATATATATTTTTTGTTAGTATGTAGATACACACAGTATTCAGAAATAAGACTCAACATCTTTGATAAAATTAATGCTCAAAAAGATAAATATATTCTCTCATAATACTGATACAAAAGGATTATACAAAATCAATGGTTTGTGATTTCGATTTTTCTTAGTAAAATAATTAATTTTAAGAAAATTTAGCTACTGATTCAATAATTATTGCCAAAATCGATTTGCTAATAGTAACTGATTTATAATTGGTTGCTAATTGATATTAGAAAAGCCTTAAATATACGATTATTAGCCGATTTTAAAATCAATTGCTAAATTAAATAATTATTTTAATTGGCTCTAGAGTTAGATATTGATTTGTAATCAGTTACAAAAATTAGCAAATTAGTTACTAAAATCGGTTATTATTTGCAATTGACTCTTTATCGGTTGTTAATAGCAATCGATTTTTAAAAGTGATTGTAAATCGGTTGCTTAATTTTTTTTCTTAAAAAATTCTCATCTAATTTTTTATTTTTGATTATCAATCGATTTGCATTTTTGTAACTAATTTTGCATCCAATTCCCCCCCCCTGCCCCCCCCCCCCCTCCAAAAAAAAAAAAAAATTCTGCCCTTTTTTTTTTTTCATTTGCAACTAACTTGTGAATTGGTTGCTAATAGCAATCGATTTTTGCAACTGATTTTTTTTTCTCCAAAGACTACCCAATTTTAGGATTAGCATTCGATTCAAATCGAACCGAATTGAACCAAACTAAATCATCAAAACCGAATTAACTAAATTAACATATTTTAGAAACTGAACTAAAATGAATGAAAAACTGAATCGAATCGAATCGAATCATTTTATTTCGATTCGGTTTGGTTCGAATCGATCAGTTTTGAGTTTTGATCTTTTCTTTTAATTATATTTGATTTTCAAGTTATTTGGTCTGATTTTGACCATGGTTTGAACCTAATAATCATTAATTAATGAAATTAAATAATTTATATATATATAATTACATATAATTCATAAATTCTTTATAAAAATAAACTAATTTAGAAATTAATAAAGCAATTTAGTTAGGTTCAGTTTAATCAATTTTTTTTTCAAAACCAAACCAAACCGAAATGATCGAAATTTAAAAAATGCAAAATTGAACTGAAATAATTGAAAATCTTAAAATGTAGAACCAAACTAAACTGAATTACCGAATTAAGGCGTTTTGGCTCAGTTTATTTGTTTTAAACTGAATAGTACTCACCCGACCTTCTTTTTTTTTATTTACAACTGATTTGCGAATTTGTTGCTAATAGCAACCGATTTTTGAAACTGATTAAAATCAGTTGCTATTGACAACCGATTTTGTAACCAAAATTTTCCCCCAAAATATTTTCGCTCATTCTTTTTATTTTGATTTGCAACTGATTTCTACAACCTATTGTAATTGGTTGCTATTAGTAACCGATTTTACAACTAATTATTAATTAGTTGCAAAATTTCTTTCCCAAAAATTCCCGTCTAATTTTAAAAAAAAATTAGCGATCAACAATTGATTGCTAATTCGATTATATAAACTACTACTCATTTTCTTTTTCCACTACTCTTTTTTTTTTTTCCTTCTCTTTCTTCCCTTTCTCTTATTTGCTTCATCTTCTTTTTCATTCTCTCTTTTTTTCTTATTTTTCATCTTTTATTTTCTAACATATTTTCTTCATCATCTTTTTTATTTAATTTATTTTTTATATAAAATAAAAATTTTTATACAAATATATTTTTTATTAATAAATTATTTGGAGTATTAATTTTTAGTAATTTTTTTGTTATATATATGTGTATATATGATAATTTTTTTTAGTAATTTGTCTTATAAATATACTTTTATATTTAATTTTTTTGTTAATATTTTTTATAATAGCTATTATCGGTAATAGTTTTATAATATTTTTACATTTTTAATACTAATTTTTATTAATAATTTATTATTTTAGTAATTTTTGAAAATTTATTTAATTGAATTTTTTATTTGAAAATTTATTTTTTTATATAATTTTTTAAAAATTAGCAATGACTTTTTGATTGCTAAATAAGTTGCAAATAGTAATCGATTTACAAAATGATTATAAAATTACAAAATTAAAGACACTAAGTTTTTTTACAACTGATTATGTTTCAGTTGCTAAATCGGTTGCTACTACTAACAGTTTTATTTTTTTAAGTTTAATTAATTTAACAATTAATTTGGTTTTCGGTTGCTATTTGCAACTAGACTCACCGTAACTGACTGAATCGATTACTAAATCGATTAACAATCGATTTTAATATATTAGTAATCGATTCGGTCGATTGCTAATCCTATTTTTTTTTTAAGTGTTGTTAATCAATCAATGAGCTGCTAGGTGCTAACCCACCAAACCTGAAATCTGCCTTCTTTTCAATGTTTCCCCCGCAATTAATTTTGATTGTTCTTACAAGCAAACAAAAAATGCTTCTTTATTTTCTATTTTATTTACTATTACTCAATGATATAAAAGACCCCAAAGTTGATCTGGATAGAACTCAGCCATCTAAGCTCAGGTCCGAACACCTAAGGGATTCGAGCTCGGAACTGACATTTAAAAGCGTTTCATTACCTAAAGACCTATTTTGTGAGATTGGGCAAATTAAAGAGATCGGCACCCTAGTTGAGTTCGAACTAATTAAAGATCACATCGTTAACCACGCCTAAATCTCAGCATAACTTTACCGTTATAAATAATTGCTATCCCAATCACTATATAAATAAAGTAAAATTTCAAAAAATAGGTATATAATAAAAAATATTAGATTACATTGAATATTTTACTCTAAACTTAATTATTGACTTAAGCGTCGAAGTAGTTATTAACCACCCATCAACTCTCACTTAAACTTTAACTTTTCATGTTACTCTTAATTCAATTAGACTCAATATTTAGGAAATCCACAGCAATATCAATCATCAACCAGAAAATTTCACTTCACATAAGAAAATATCAGGAAATTGATTTTTTATTTTTCAGAAAATATGACCCTTTTCTTTTAGAATAATAGTGAAAAAAATAGAAAAATCCGTACGTTATCCAACAAATATGAATGGTTGAAGTCGTATCCGGACGTTAGAAAAGTTGCCATATTTATTAATCCGTGTGGATTCAATCTTGCTCACTGTGAAGTGGGAAGGACGCCAAGCCATCTCATTATCTATAATTATTAATGTTCCATAAAAAATTCAATCAATCTATAAATTTTTAAAAATATTAATATTACCTTTATTTTAATAATTATAATGCTTAATTATATATATTTTTTATAATTTTAATAAATTAAATTATTTTTAAATATAATTTAAATAAATATTTAAACTATTTAAAAGTTAATTTTAAATAATTTTATCATACAATAAATTATATATTTTTAAATTAATTTATAAATTAAAAAATATATTTTAAGAATAGTCAAATTAAGTACTTTATAATAAATTTTAAATTGAATTTTTAGATTAATATGTTTATTTTTTTAAGAATTAATTTTAAAATTTATTTATTTAATTTTCAAATCAAATATTAATTTTAAAATTAATTTTTTAGTAAAAATAATATTTTGCTCTAATATTTAACTCTATTTCTAAATTTAATAAAATTAATGTAATCATAATTAATATAATAATAAATAGAAATATAATTAATAATTTTATTAGTAAATTTAATAAATTAAATTTTTGTAAAAAAAAATATTTTTTTATTAATAAATAATTATTAAGTAATTTGATTATAATAAATTAAAAATATAAGAGAAATGAAGAAATAAAGGGAAGAAGGGTAAAATAGTTTTTTTTAAGAAAAAAAAGTAAAAAAGTAACTTTATTTTTTTAATTAGTAAATATGGTATTAAAGTAGGGTGTCGAGTATCTAGGTTATGGCTTAGGGGCCATAGTCCAAAAAGTTTTTAAAATTAAAATTTTACCATAAATTTTAATATATATATATATATATATATATATATATATATATATATATATATATATATATATATATTTTATATAATTTCTGTCCAATTTAAATTTTACCTGAAAATTTTAATATATTTGTTAAAAAATTAATCATTTTGGCCATTAATATAATTTTTTATCCTAAAAATTTTCATGTAAATTTTATTCATATTTTGTATTATTTAATTTTAATTTCTTTATATTTATATTTTATTTTAATCATTATATTTTTATTAGGATTTTGTTTAATTTTGTTAGTATTTATCTTTAGCCCATTCAAAAATAAATTTATAGGAAAGAAATAAAAATAAAATAATTTTTGAAATTGAAAGGTGAGTAAAAATATCCTGATTCAGTGCTATTATTATCTGTTTTGTTGCCATCCTACATCGCATGATCCACGTCCTTGCAGTCACCCCGCATCATGTGCCAATACAAATTTTAAGAACAAAGATGGAAGGCCATGTTTGCTGGTTTGGTTTGAATTTTCATAGCCTCTGGAGCTAAAAAGCCTATAAAGTCTACGAGGACAAGCCGACGGACAGAAACCCGTTACGCGTCCAACAAATTTTGATAGCCGTCTCTACTTAAACCCAACAAACCTAAAAAGAGTTCGTGCTTGTTTGCTTTTCATAACCCAAACACCAAATGAAAATTCCTTTCTTTTTATGGTTTTGGATGCTGCCTCTTTTAACACTGCTATCTGGCGTTCATGTAGCTTTGGTTTCTGGCGTATGCCAGACCGATCAGCAATCCTTGTTGGTCGAATTGAAGAACACTCTCATATTCAATCAATCCAAGTCTACAAAACTGGTGGCATGGAATTACGACGCAGATTGCTGTGGGTGGGCTGGTGTAACCTGCGATAGGGATGGTCTTGGTCATGTTATTGGCCTCAATTTGAGCGAGGAATCAATTTCTGGCGGAATTGACAAATCAGATGCAATCTTCAGCCTTCAATATCTCCAGAATCTAGATTTGTCTTTCAACGACTTCAACACAAGTTTTCCAGCTGGATTTGCCAACCTCACTGGTTTAATTTCTCTGAATTTGTCCAACGCTGGATTTATGGGTCAAATTCCAATTGAAATTTCAATCATGACAAAATTGGTGAGTCTTGATCTGTCTATGCTCTACTTACCTGGAGTTCCATCAATAAAACTTGAGAAACCAAATTTCGCAACACTGGTTCAAAATCTTACACAGCTGAGAGAACTTCGTCTTGATGGTGTAAATATATCAGTAAATAGGAATGAGTGGTCTCAGGCCTTATCGTCTTCCTGCCTAATCTACAGGTTTTGAGCTTGTCCAACTGTTTTCTTTCGGGCCCTATTGATCTTTCCCTTGCAAAGCTTCAGTCTCTCTCAGTAATTAGTATGGGCGGTAACAATTTGTCCGCCCCAGTTCCGGAATTCTTCGCAAGTTTCTCCAATTTGAGGATCTTAGTCCTCAGCGATTGCAATTTGCGAGGAACATTTCCTCCAAAAGTATTCCAGGTACCAACACTAGAGATTCTTGACTTGTCTTACAATCAAGAACTTATGGGATACATACCAGATCATTTGCAGAATGCCTCTCTTAAGACCTTGGTGCTCAGCTCCACAAATTTTTCAGGGACGCTACCTGATTCCATCGGTACACTTGGGAATCTGTCAAGAATAGAGCTTGCAGCTTGCAACTTCAATGGATTAATTCCAATTTCAATGGTCAATCTGACTGAACTTGTCTATTTAGACTTCTCATGCAACAAATTCAGTGGTCCAATCCCATCATGGGGCAGGTCCAAGAAACTCATGTATATAGATTTTTCTCACAATCAATTGTCTGGTGAGATACCATCCACTCAATGGGCAGGCCTTTTGAATCTTACCTATGTCGACTTGAGGTTTAATTCACTTAATGGGAACATTCCGTCATCTCTGTTCGCAATCCCATCACTGCGGAAGATTCAGCTTTCTTCCAACCAATTTACAGGTCAAGTTCCTATCATCTCAGGCGTATCTCCTTCGTTGGATACCCTGGATTTGAGTAGCAACAAACTAGAAGGGCCTATTCCCCAATGGGTATTTAATATCAGTAGACTCAACGTTCTCTCACTTTCGTCCAACCAGTTCAGCGGCACTATAAAGCTAGATTGGATTCAGAAGCTTCATAAACTTGCCGCACTTGATCTTTCGTACAACAACTTGACAGTGGATGCAAATGTTACATTGTCTTCCTTTCCACAGATGACCACAATAAAACTGGCTTCTTGCAATCTGAGAGTATTTCCTGATCTAAGAAATCTGTCAAACCTAGTCTATTTAGACCTGTCAGACAATCAAATTAATGGGGAAGTACCTCGATGGATTGGAGAAGTTGGTAGTAGCGCTCTCCTCTCTCTGAATCTTTCACAGAATCTGCTGGTGAGTCTACCAGAGCCTCTTTCTCTCCCTACTAGTCTTACTATATTGGACCTGCACAATAACGTGCTCCAAGGGAATGTTCCACTCCTTCCGCCATCTGTTATCTATGTGGATTGGTCGAACAATAACTTTACTTCTTCCATCCCACCCGACATTGGCAAGTCTCTCTCCTTCACCATTTTCTTTTCTCTTTCAAAAACTGGTCTCGTAGGAGTTATTCCTGATTCAATATGCAAGGCTAGTTTTCTGCAAGTTCTTGATCTGTCTCACAACAATTTGAGTGGCACAATACCGCCCTGTTTAATCGAGAGAAGTAAGACTCTTGGTGTTCTGAATTTAAGAAGGAACAAATTCAAAGGCAATATTCCAGATAAATTTCCAAGTACCTGTGAATTAAAGACTCTGGATCTGAATGGAAATCTATTAGAGGGGAAGCTTCCAAAATCCCTTGCTAATTGCACTACGTTAGAGGTTTTAGACCTTGGGAACAATAAAATGAATGACATATTTCCATGCCTTTTGAAGAACATATCCAGTTTGCGAGTCCTTGTTCTACGGAAGAACAACTTTCATGGCAAGATTGGATGTCCAAAAAACCATGGTCCTTGGCCAAAACTTCAGATTGTCGACCTAGCCTCTAACAATTTTGGTGATATTCTACCAAATAGAGCCTTGAATACGTGGGAGGCAATGAAAGGAAATGGAAATGAAAACCATGATCACCTCAGTTTCGAGCCTCTAAGCCTTAGTGTACTGAATTATCAAGATTCAATAACAGTTACGACCAAAGGTATCCAGATGGAGCTGGTGAAGATCCTAACTATTTTCACGTCCATTGACTTCTCTGACAATCATTTTGTAGGACCAATACCAGACGTTATTGGCCAATTCAGTGCGCTCTATACTCTCAACTTGTCACACAATGCTCTCACTGGCCGAATTCCGCCATTTTTGGGCAAATTGGCACAACTTGAGTCCCTAGACCTCTCAGTTAATCAGTTGAATGGAACAATTCCTCAGGAGCTTGTAGCCCTAACATTCCTTTCATTTTTGAACCTCTCAAACAATCAATTAGTGGGAAGCATCCCAACAGGTAATCAATTCCTGACATTTGAGAGCACTTCATTCAGAGGTAATGAAGGATTATGTGGGCCTCCTTTGTCAAAAGCTTGCACATATGATAGTCACATAATTCAAGTTCCTCCGAGACATGGTCAAGCGATCAGTTGGGAATACCTGAGCGTTGAATTTGGATACATCTTCGGCTTAGTAATTACTGTTGGGCCTCTAATATACTGGACTCGTTGGAGAATGTGGTATTACAAACGCGTTGATCGTTTTCTTGTCAAGATACTCCCGCAGCTAGGTGATAGAATCAAGAACTTGAGGAGAGACTAGCAATTCCGAAAAGGATTAAGGCAGCCAGAGCATTTGATTATTTCATGTTTCGCGGTGGTCAACTAAAGGTGAGATAGCCTTGCATCATCTTCCCCACAGCATTTTACCTGTAACGAAGATTTGCCTTCTTGAAGGTTTATCTTTAGTGTGGTTGTTATGCTTCTTGTGTGTGTCAAATTATAATTTTCTTGATCTATGTACGTGTGTATGTTTAAATGGTTTATTTATTTTTCATTTAATTATTGCTAAATTGATACTAAAATTTAGTCACTTAGCATTAAAGAAAGTAGTGAATGCGGATTGAAATGACAATAGATCAAATACTTTTGAGCATTTAATTTAATTTAATTTTAATAAATTAAATTTAAATAATATATTATTAGATTTTGAATTTTGAATCGGATAATTAATACTTAGGTTGAATTTAAGCATCAATTATTCAAATTTATTTATAAAAATTATTAATTTATAAAAATATATATTTTATATTTTTATTTATGAATTTAAAATATTATATTTTAAATATTTTTATGGGTATTAAATTTAAAATATAATTATTAATAGAAAATATTTTTATATAAATAATTAAATAAATTTGATAGTAATAATTAAATTTATAATAAATAATAATAGTAATAGATGAGTTTTAATAGTTTATAATAAATTTAAATAATAATATTAAATAAATTCAAATTTAATTATTTTAAATTTTATTATTATGTTACTTGCTACCGTTCTTATAAAAGATTCAAGGGCGAGGACAGTTTTACACGCACTGATACTCTATTGAGCTCGTCCTTTGATCATCCATTGAGATAGTAAAAGAGAAAATAAATAAATAAATAAATATTAAAAATTTTACATTTAATTAATAAATAATTATTATATATTTTATTATTATATATTTATTTATTAATTTAACTTGAAACGTCGATTTGAGGCAATAATTTTTTATGAGGAAGACAAGGACTCCATTGACTCGCAAGTCCATGATTTTTTTTTCCATAGACCCCGTAGACGTATTTATCCCTATATATATATATATATATATATATATATATATATATATATGATGTAGTCTTTATTAATAATTTTATAAATGATATAAATCATAAATAATATTTTTTTTAAATTCAATATCTCTTCCTCCCTTTCCACTGCATATAATATAGATATAAATATATATATATATATATATATATAAATATAAATCTTTATATTTAATTATGATCTTTTAAAAAATTAAATTGTTAAAAAATAATGTATTAAGATTTATCTTTAAAAAAAATTCTCCATAAAACCTTCTCTCAACTCACAATCAGATCTAAGGGAGGGGTTGCTTCAGTTGGTGACAACTCCTCCCTCTCTCCTTTAGATTTTTTTTTTTGTAATTTTTGTGTTTTTAATTTTTTAGTTCTTTCTTTCAATAACTCTCATATGTATTCTCTACTAAAATGATATTGGAAATTTTTTGTCAGATCTATTTTTTTTATTATATTTTGAATTTATTTCTTCCAATTTTTATAGTTTTCCCTTTTATTATGAAGATTTGGTTTTTAGTTATTATAAATAAAATAGCCGAAACTCTACGTCATATGCATCAAGTTCCAGGAAAATAGTCTAAGTACGAAAGATCTAAAAAAATTATTTTATTGTCTAAATCAAATAAAAAATTAGTAACTATTTAAAAGATTTTATATTTTTTATCAAGATCATAGAAAAAAATTCAATATCATTATATTAAAAAGTCAATAAAATTTATTATTTATAATAGTAAGTTCTGTATCTAATCTATGAGAATGTGGTTTTTTTCCTTCCTGTAATTATTTGTAATACTTAAATTTTGATATTATTAATAAATTTATGTTTTTATAAAAAGAAAAATGTAAAGGTAATCAAAATTAAAGTTAATAGCTAATTTTGACAGAAAACAAGGAATTTCAAAATTTCAAAATTTCAAAGTCTAGCAGCTTATTCTCACGCAAATTATTACTGTTAGCAACTGATTAGTATCATTTGTAGGTTATTTTATAGTGCTATGCTATTTGCAACAACAATTTGATACAGATCAAAGGAGCATAATATTATTTTTAGGTTAGAACTATTTTCATACTATTGACGGCCTTAATAAATTTATAGTTCATAGAATCATCAATAACTTATTTTTACCTACATAAATCTAATTCATGAAATTATCACCAATGTTGATAATTTAAATTGGTTTTAGTCTTATTTTTTTCGATATCTTAAATTATTTTTTTAATGATTTAATTAGTGAGTGATCAAATTTACTTTTATGTAATTAATAAATATCACTTGATGAGAAATTTTTACTTAGAACGTTCATCATGGATTTAAGATTAAAATATGTGGGATGCGTGTATTTAATAAGTGGAACCTATCATATTTTCTGTGTCTTGAATTCATAGTAGAGCGAAACAATTACTTTGCCACATCGTGTCCCAATCAAAATTCAAATGTGCCATTTTTTCCATTCAAGGTCTTACTGTTAGCAATTAATATTTGCCTCCGCAACAATGTCAATGCATACGCATAACAATTTCAATCCATGCACAATAAGAAGCATTAATATCTACTGGGAAGTTTCTTAAACACTTAGCCTCATTACTAGCCATCTTTAGGGGTGCAAAATTCTGATTCCAGACATTTACATGGTTGTCTGGTAATTGTGTCAAAATGAAAATTCCATTCTTTATGTGGTTTCTATCGCTGCCTCTTTTAATGCTGCTCTTTGGCATCCATGCAACTTTGGCTTCTGGCGTATGCCAAAGCGATCAGCATTCCTTGTTAGTCCAATTGCACAACAGTCTCGAATTCGATCAATCAAAGTCGACAAAGCTAGTGAGATGGAATTTCAGCGCAGATTGCTGTGAGTGGACCGGTGTAACCTGCGATGGGGGTGGTCTGGGTCATGTTATTGGCCTCAATTTGAGCAACGAATCAATCTCCTGTGGCATTGACAGATCAGGTGCCCTCTTCAACCTTCAATATCTGCAGAACCTAGATTTGTCTTTCAACAACTTCAACACAACTCTGCCAGACAGGCTCGCCAACCTCACAGGTTTGGTTTCTCTCAATTTGTCCAACGCCGGGTATTGAGGTCAAATTTCAGTTGCGATTTCACGCATGAAAAAGTTGGTTACTCTTGATTTGTCTATGCTCTACCGCCCTGGAGTTCCATCACTGAAACTTGAGAAACCAAATTTGGCAACATTGCTTCAAAATCTTACACAGCTGGGAGAATTTCGTCTTGATGGTGTAAATGCATGCGCAAATGGGAATGAGTGGTGCCAGGCCTTGTCGACTTCTCTGCCTAATCTACAAGTGTTGAGCTTGTCCAAATGTTTTCTTTCGGGCCCTATTGATCCTTCCCTTGCAAAGCTTCAGTCTCTCTACGAAATTCGTTTGGGCGGTAATAATTTGTCTGCCCCAGTTCCAGAATGTTTTGCAAATTTCTATAATGTGAGGATCTTACTCCTCAGCGATTGCAATTTGCGAGGAACATTTCCACCAAATGTATTCCATGTATCGACACTAGAGATTCTCGACTTATTATACAACCTAGAACATCATGGATACTTGCCAGATAGCTTGCAGAATGCCTCTCTCAAGACCTTGGTGCTCAGCTACACAAATTTTTCGGGAATACTACCGGATTCTATTGGTACACTTGGGAGTTTGTCAAGAACAGAGCTTGTAGATTGCAAATTCAATGGTTCGCTTCCAATTTCAATGGCCAATCTCAATGAACTCGTCTATTTAGACTTCTCATACAGCACATTCAGTGGCCCAATCCCATCGTTGGGCAGGTCCAAGAAACTCGTGTATATAGACTTTTCTCACAATCAATTGTCTGGTGAGATTCCGTCTACTCACTGGGAAGGCCTTTTGAATCTTTCCTATGTCGACTTGAGGTTTAATTCACTTAATGGGAGCATTTCGTCATCTCTGTTTGCAATCCCATCACTGCGGAAGATTCAGCTTTCTTCCAACCAATTTACAGGTCAAGTTCCCAACATCTCAGGTGTATCTCCTTCTTTGGATACCCCGAATTTGAGTAGCAACAAACTAGAAGGGCCTATTCCCTAATGGGTATTTAATATCAGTAGACTCAAAGTCCTCTTACTTTCGTCCAATAAATTCAATGGCACTATACAACTGGACAGGATTCAGAAGCTTAATAATCAGAGTAAGCTTGATCTTTCCTACAACAACTTGGCAGTGGAAATTGCTAGCAACTGTACCTTGTCTTCATCTCCCCTGCTGAGCAAATTAAAATTGGTTTCCTGCAATCTGAGTGTGTTTCTAATCTGAGCAACCAATCAAAATTAGTGTCTTTAGACCTGTCAGACAACCAAATTACTGGGGTTGTGCCATATTGGATTTGGAGTGCTGGTAATGCGTCTCTCGTCTATCTGAATCTTTCACATAATCTCTTGGATGGTGTGGAGCAACCTTATTTCGCCCCCAATTTTGTTGTCCTGGACCTACATCACAACCGGCTCAAGGGGAGGATTGCAACTCTCCCACCATGTGTTACTTATGTGGATTACTCGAGTAATTACTTTACTTCTGTCATACCGGACAACATCGGTACTAACCTCTCTAAGGCTATTTTTTTCTCCCTTTCAAACAATAGCATTACAGGTGTTATACCGGAGTCAATATGCAGGGCTACTAATCTTCAGGTATCTTGACTTGTCCAACAATGACTTAGATGGCAGAATACCAGCCTGTTTAATTGAGAGGAGTGAGAATCTTGGCTTTCTGAATTTAAGGAGAAACAACTTCCGTGGCAATATTGCTGACAATTTTCCAGCAAAATGCAATTTGAAGACTCTAGATATGAGAGGAAACGTTTTGGGGGGGAAGGTACCACAATCTCTGATCAATTGCAGCATGTTAAAGGTTTTAGACGTCGGAAGCAATAAATTAAATGGTACTTTCCCATGCCTTTTGAAGAACATGTGCAGTTTACGAGTCCTTATTCTGCGAGATAACAAATTTTATGGGAACATGTCATGTCCCAGGACCAATATCAAATCGACAAAGCTTCAGATTTTTGACATAGCCTCCAACAGTTTTAGTGGTAGACTACCAAATAGAGCCTTGAATGCATAGAAGGCAATGATGGAAGATGGAAATGAAAACCTTGATCCCCTCAAAATCTCCATCACACGTCTTTGTCAACTGTATTATCAAGAAATAACAGTTACCATCGATGGCCTTGAGATCAATTTGGTGAAGTTCCCAACATTCAGAGCGATTGACGTCTCTCACAACAGATTTGAAGGGCTAATAACAGAAACGTTTGGGCAATTAAATGCTTTATCTGTTCTGAACCTGTCGCGCAATGCTTTTGTTGGCCAAATCCCATCAGCTTTAGGCAACATCTCAAATCTGGAGTCCTTAGATCTTTCAGATAACGAACTTACTGGAGAAATTCCTCAGCAGCTTGCAAATCTAACATATCTCTCTTTCCTGAACCTCTCAAACAACATGCTAGTCGGAAGGATTCCTACAGGTAACCAATTCGCTACATTTTCAGAATATGCCTTTGCAGGTAATGTAGGATTATGTGGACCTCCTCTGAAAGAAGATTGCCCAAAGGCTAGTGCCGTGATTCAATTTCCACCAAGGCATGGCATAGTGATCAATTGGAAATTGCTGAGTGTTGAAATTGGGTATATATTTGGCTTAGGAATTGTTGTTTGGCCTCTAATGTTCTGGAATCGGTGTAGAATATGGTATTGCAAACGAATTGATAGTGTTACTGTAAAGATATTCCCACAGCTAGGTGAAAGAATCAGGAACCTGAGAAGGAGAAACCAGCAACTCTGAAGAGAATGGATGCAGCCAGAGTATTTGCGATTAATTAACCTTTCCTGGTTTCAATATAAAGGTCAGAAATGCTTTCTAGCCATTCACTCATCATCATCACCACAACATTCTGCCAATAAATCAAGATTTTCGCCTTCCTGTAGTTTTATTATCGTTGGTGTGGCTGTGCTTCTAATTTGGTGTGCTTGTAATGTTACGTATCTGTATAAAGTTGATTTGAGGTACGTATGTATAATGGTTTGCTCGTTAACATCGGAGAATGTATGTATGTATGCATGAATTGTTCACTTAAATTTTGAATTTTTATCATATTAAGTTTAAAATTTTTTTTTATAATAATTATTATTATATTTTAAATTTTAAAATTAATAGATTATCTATATATATATATATATATATATAGAAACTCAGGCCAAGTAGTTGGCCTGAGCACTTGAGCTGGTAGGCTCCCAGCCTTGGGCCCGTACAAACTAGCTTATTTGTTATTGGAATAAAGCCTTTTTCACAAGTTTGTATTTATATTAGTTCACGTCTGACCCAAAATGCAAATTTAACTTCCAACACATAAACTTTTCTTTGAAAGAAAAAAAAAAATCTTACAACTCTAACTTAAGTGGGTGTTTAATTTACCTTTTACAATTAGTTAATAAGTGATAAACATTCGAGGGATCTAGTCAATTATAAAAATAGAATTGACAGCTGATAAATAACTGATAAGGTATTTATTAGCTACTATTTATATTAATTTTATTTTTAGAGCTTTTTCTTATCAATTGATAATTAATTTTATTTTATTTTTTATTTAGATTATATTATCTTCTTAAAAAATTATTAATTATAATTTATTTTTAAAAACATTTTTTACACCAATAAATTATTTAAAATTATAATAAATGATTAATAAATATAAAATATTATAAATATAATAATTATAATGTTATTTTTATATATACTTAATAAATAATTATATTTTTAATACATTGTATAATAAATTAATAATTATATATTTATTCACTAAAAAAAATATGATATATACTTTTATTTATCATTTTATATATAACAGTAACAATTAGATGTAATTTTATCGTATACTTTAAATATATCAACTCTAATAAGTTATTTGCTATCTGTAGCCAACTGAACAAACCCTAGCAAGACGTGAGCATGGCATAAAAGACTTTTTTTTCTTGTTAAAGAAAAAATTAATGGAAATGCAGTATTTATTAGTTAAATTCATCTCTCTTAGTTTTTAGCATTATTTAATCCAAATTAAAATACCTAATTAAACTAATACAGTTGAGTTGTATCAATTCGGTTTGCCCAAGTTAGATTTGAATCTAGTCTTCTTCTTCTTTCTTCTTCAGATTTTCAGTGAATTAGGATGAAATTGTCTTTTTTTTTTCTTTTTTTTGTTGGATTTAAACTAAATCAAATTTATTATAGAAATTGCTGTAAAAATAAATATTAATAAATCATAAATATAATATGAATCATAAACGTAAAATTCAACTATCATCCTAATAATGGATATTGAACAAATAAATTATCACATATCTAGAAAGCGTACCTGATACGGAGTTTAATTGACTCATGGTAATAATTGAAAGAGACTCTTTAATTAAATAAACTATTTATCCCTTTTGACCATTCTTAATTTACACACAAGACTTTAGCGATGAAAGACTTTTTTGAGATGACCCTATTATCTCTGACTTTATAAAATAGAATATGTGTGACCTTATGGGTAGAGAGGGATCAGCTTTTATATATATATATATATATATATATATCAAACACTTAATTTGGTACTTCATTAAGTAACCTTATACGATTATAATTAGGATTTACTTTAATTAAAATAATTATTATACAATTAATATTTGTATTAATTAAGGTAAATATCAATTAATATTGGACCATATTAAAAGAATTAATTTTGACTCATATAGTAATATTAATTACGAGATAAAATCTTACAATTGTCTGAAAATTTACCATGAGAAATGATCAGATCAAGGTTTAAGGTTCTATACACTGAAGCTATCTTAATTAAAATAATCAAAATTAAAACAATGGCACAAATTATCAATATCTTTTGCCATTTAAATTAGAGTTACCAAAATGTTGACATCACACTTATTTATTTCATTATTTAAAAATTAATTTTCAATGAAATTATTCAATATTTCATCAATATTTATTTTAAATTTTTTATATGTATTCTATTATAAAAATTCATGGATAATATATTATAAAGTTATTTAAAATTTTAAATTACATTATAAAAATTATAAATAAATTATATAGCATATAAAGTAGACATGTTATCTCATGATACTGTCACATAAAATTACAAATTTATGTCAAATGATAATTTATTTAAAGAATACAATTTATTTGTGTCACATAGGATTATAATGTATTTAGGGCCTGTTTAATTTAGCTGTTGAATACAGCTGATAACTGTTAGTTGGTAGTTGTTATTGTTAGCTGATAGCTGATAGGTAGCTGATGATAGCTGATTTATATTAAGCGTTTGATAAAACTATATTTAGTTATTGCTGTTGATATTGAAATTACTAATAAAGGGAATATATTATATAATTTATTTTATTATTGAAATAAATATAAAATTATAAATTTATTATATTATATTATTTATTTTATTATTAAATTAAATATACAATTATTAAATTAATATATTATATCATTTATTATATTATTAAAATAAATATAAAATTATTAATCTATTATATTATATCATTTATTTTATTATTGAAATAAGAAAATAATTATTATTTTTTTAAATAATTAAATAACTTAAAAAATATAGATAAAATAATAAAGTAATCATTATTATTGATAAAGAAAAAACTTATAATTAATTTTAAATTTTTAGATATAAATAAGTATTTTATATTTTATGTTATTAATAAAAAATATTTTAATAAAATTAAAATGTGTTAATTAAAATATTAAAATTATAAATAAAAATATAAAAATATTAATAATATTAATTTTCGAGTTAAATAAAAAAAACAATATGGTTAAAATAAAAAATCAAATCAAATCAGCTATCAGCTGATGAGAAACAGTTCTAAAAATAGAGCTGATACAAATTGCAGTTGACGAGTACCATATTAGCTACCCATCAATTATTAGCTTTATTTTTTTTAAACTTACTAAACACTCTGATTTATCTGTTTAGTGTCTACCAGTTATCAGCTACACCCAATAGGTAAACCAAACATCCCTTAATACTGTTTATATTAAAAATAATTTTTAGAAATATTAATTATTTTTAACTGTATGATTAATTAAAATTAATTTTTTAAAATTGATTTAATTATTTTTTTAAAAGGCCTAAAGAATTATTTATTTACTTTTGGTGGATGAATATGCAGAAGAAGTTATGAAAAAGTGGAAAGTTGTAAAGATTAGTTAGCTCGGGGGAGTTATGAGAGGTGGAGCTGTGGGAGGTTTGAGTAACTTCCACGTATAGAGGTGGATAGCCATATGCTTACACTTGTTTAAGTAAATTGCATTTAATGTAATCGCTTCTCACACTCGTTAATTTATTAAAAAGTTAGAGAAGTGTATTTTCGTTAATATATTCAGTACTTAAAAATATCTGCATTTCAAATTGTTAGCCAAACAATTTTTTTCACAGAAAACAAACACTTGCATTTTTTTTTTATATAATTATAAGTAATTATATTGTATCATGAGAATTTTTATAAATTCCTTCATTATTACTTAATTTTCAATAAAAATAATGATATAAGAGCCTAATATAAGTAATTAATTTAATACATATAATTAATTATTTATTTGAAATAAAAAATTATTTTTTTTATTATTTTAGTTATATTTATTTGATAAATGTATATAAATTCTAATTATAATGATGCAAATAATTATAAATATAATGGTAGCCAATTAACTTAGTTTTTAGCTTCAATACTATTAATATATATTGCATATACCTAAAACTTCATATAATACAGACATATAATTTTTTATTTTTTTATTATCATTATACTTTTCATATTATTAGTATATTTTTTAAGAATATTATTAATAAAGAAAATGTTTAAATATTTTTTAATATATTAAGAGGATATAAAATTTTGCTGAGATTTTAAAATGATGAAAATTATGATACCAATATCAAATTATTCCATATTTTTAATTTGTATTTTATTTTTAATCTGTATTTTTATTTTTTATTATTTTTATTAAAAATTTTCTTTTAAAATATTATGAAATATTTATTAAAAAAGCTGTAAAATAAAAAGTTTAGCCTATATAAAAATTAATAAAAATAAAATATAAAATAATTAAAAATAAATTTAAAAATTTATTTTTACATATTAAAATTAAAAATTATTTATATTCTATTTATATATTAAAATTATTAATAACTACGTTTGCAGGGTCAATTCCCTAATTGTAAAGTATTGAAGGAAAAATTCATTGCTAATTTATTTCCAGTTTCTGCATCCTTTTCTTGTTGCGCATTGAGTGGCAGTTGACTCTGGGTCAAAAAATTTGAGCATTGTTCATTCAATGATAAGGTTTTGTCCGTAGGAAATGTGCAATTTGCAACTATGCTTGTCTGAAGGATGTGAATGTTACTATTTTAATGTTATCCCATATTGATTTTGTATAAAGATTTTATGTTAAATATAAGATTTGGATAAATTTATTTTTCTTGAACTAATTTTTAGAATTGAATTAGATTTGATTCATTTTTTTTACATAATATTAGAGTCTGCGTATTTTCTTATAAATTTTATACTTCAGATATTCATCTCTGCGTGTGAAAGGAGTATGTTAACTATGTTGTTTGGCATTCTTTTTTTTTTAGTTGAAAAGTTTTTTTTAAATTGTAATATGTGTTTATTTTTTGTAATTTATGGAATTTATTTTAAATTTCATCAAATTTAATAGAAATTGATTTTAGTTACAACTAAATTAATTTTATGAATTTAATATTTTTTTTCAAATTAAATATATAAAATATAAAATTTAAATAAAATCTATAAAATGTTGTGAAATTTATTGAATCAAATGTAACCTTTATTACGAAAAAAATAGCCTTTATTTTCTCATTTTATATTATATTTATTTGATTGTGCATATTTTATATTAGATTTGTGTGACTGTTATAATAAATTATTTCTAAAATGAAAAAAAATGAAATTTTCTTAATTTGGTTTTCATTTCATTTTGAATTTTCGACATCAATTATCATCCTTGATTAAAATTCAACAGTTTATGGCAGACAATGCGGGACTTAAAGTTCCACTGCATATCATCTCACCTTGACAAATTTCCCTTCTCTCTTTGTCCCACACACTACTTTTTCTCTAGAACTTGACAACCCAAATTCCAATCTTGAGAATCATCACATTCAGTGATTCCTAGGAATTATATTTTACATTTCAGAATATGTTAATTTTTCCTTGATCATATTCATATGGCAAATGGCAGTTAAATAATTAGGTATGTTCGGTAGAATGTTAAAAATTTAAGAGTTAAATATTATACTTATTAACCTCATACCAAACACTGTAAAAATTACATAATTTTATTGTAAAATTATGTGGAGAAAGCTAGGGGTAGTTGGGGCTAGAGGTCATTACTCTTCGTATCGTTTGGGCTCTTTTTTTACCTAAATTCGATTTATCATGAACTCATATATAATATATATAGTGGGATTTATTTATTAAATATATGGATCTCACATATTTATATCTTTGAATTCATAATAAATAAGAATTAGACTCCATTTATCATGAACTCAATATATAAGATGTATGATGAGACTAACCTATTAAATGAGTAAATCTTACATACTTGTATTTTAAATTAATGGTAAATCAGGTTTAAATAAAAAAAATTTCATTGAATTAAATTTGTGGGTTATAAAGTCACAGAAACGCTGAAGTTATTAAATTGATTCAAAGTCGCGAACTTGAAAAATGAGAATGTTGAAAATGACCTAACTTTGTCATTAAAAATATTTAATTTAAGAAGTTATTAACAATTGAAATAAAATCGACGTAGCAGATAGGTAAAGGAATATACTTTTCGCCGAGGAACTCTTGTACCAGGTAAAGGAGAATACATTTGGAGGAAGTAATAGCACTTGGGAATTTTTTTTTTTTTTATATATATATATTTATGTTTAAAATATTTTTGGGTAATTTTTGTCTATTAAAATTAAATTTACTATTCAAGCGACTTAAAGGTCTTTGATAATGAATTTTTTTTAAAAAAAAAATTTGTTATTGTAATAATGATATGATGTGACTTAAATTTTAAATATTTTTTCATGAGTTTGAATTAGAACCGATTTTGAATAGTCTGTAGTGCAAAAAGTCAACCACTGATCTTGTTAGGCAATCTGCATAGTGCAAATTACCATAAATATTGTATATTTTATAAATTATTATTTTCATCACACTAGAAAATATCATATCTTATATGTGTATATAAACTTTATAATTAAATCACATAGATTACATAATAATTAGTTTAAAACAATTACAAATCTAAAATTTATTTAAAAATGAGTTTTATTTATTGATATGATATAAAGTTAAAATATAAAATTCAATTGAATAATATATATTTATATATATGTGTGTGATGCATCTAATATAAATTTGAGTTTAAATGAGAATGAATTTATGAATAATATATAGACAATTTATTTCAAAAAAATTATTGTGCTAATTTATGGAATTTATTTTAAATTTCATCAAATTTAATAGAAATTGATTTTAGTTATAACTAAATTAATTTTATGAACTTAATTTTTTTTTCAAACTAAATATATAAAATATGAAATTTAATTAAAATTTTTAAAATTTTGTGAAATTTATTGAATCAAATATAGTCTTTATTACGGAAAAATAACCTTTATTTTCTCATTTTATATTATATTTATGTGATTACATGTACTATAGATTAGATTCATGTGACTGTCATAATAAATTATTCAGAAAATGAAATAATGAAATGTTCTTAATTTGGTTTTCATTTCATTTTGAGTTTTCGACATCAATTATCATCCTCGATTAAAATTCAACAATTTATGGCAGACAATGCGGGACTTAAACTACATATCATCTCACCTTGACAGATTTCCCTTCTCTCTTTGTTTCATACGCTGCTTTTTCTCTAGAACTTGACTACCAAAATTCCAATCTCGAGAACCATCACGTTCAGTAATTCCTAGGAATTATAATTCAGATTTCAGAATTTGTTAATTTTTCCTTGATCGTATTCATATGGCAAATAGCAGTTAAATAATTGGGTGCGTAAGTTGTTACTTAGGGTATGTTTGGTAAAAAGTTAAAAAATTAAAAGTTAAATATTATTCTTGTAAGTTTCAATCTTTAAGTAAGGTAATTATTAATTTAGACTCTCAAAGTTAATATTTAAACTCTTAAAAAAGTATAAATATTAATCAGGTGAAAAATTAACATATTCTCTTTTAAGTACTAAACACTTTCTTAATTTTAAGCTAAAAATTACAGAATTTTGTTCTAAAATTACGTGGAGAAAGCTAAGGGTTAGAGGTTATTACTCTTCATATCATTTAGGATTTTTCTTGCTTAAATTTGATCTATTATGAACTCAGATATAATATGTATGATGAAATTTACTTATTAAAATAAGTGGATCTCACATGTTTGTGCGTTTGATTTATAATAAACCAGGTTTAAACTCGATTTATGATGAACTCAAGATATAAGATATATAGTGGGATCTACTTATTAAATACATGGATCTTACATGTTTGTATTTTAAATTTATAATAAATAAGGTTTAGACAAAAATTTCTCATTTATAAAGCCATAGAAAAGTTGAAGTCATTAAATTGATTCGAAGTCACGAAACTTGAAAATGACAAAGTTGAAAAAACCTAACTTTGTTATTAAAAATATTTAATTTAAGAAATTATTAACCTTTGAAATAAATTGGACGTAGCATATAGGTAAGGGAATAAACTTTAATAAATGTGACAACTAAAACGGATACAAGTTGAGAGGTGGGGTTCAGAAATGGGACCATTTTCATCAGAATAACTATTAAATTCAGTTTGTTATAAATTTAAAAAATAATATATAATAAAATTATATATAAAATAGGTGAAAAGTGGTGCTTTGATTATTCAATATGAAAAAATAAACCATGGAGTGGTGCAAGAAAGACTGCGAATGAAGGTGTGAGTTGAGTCAAACGAGATCATTACAAAGCAAGAACAACGACTGGCTTTCGTGTTTATTACAAGAGTATATTTTGACTTGGTCATTTGTTGTTAATCAATCAGTGAGCTGCTAGGCGCAAACCCACCTAAACCTAATCCGGACGTCAGAAGTTGCCATATTTATTAATCCATGTGGATTCAATCTTGCTCACTGTGAAGTGGAAAGGACGCCAAGCCATCTCATTATCCATACTCATTAATGTTCCATTAAAAATTCAATCAATCTATAAATTTTTAATATGTTTCATCAAATGGAATATATTAATTTATAAGATTGATGAATAAATCATTATTTGAATCATATTTTAAGATTTTTTAATTAATTTAATTGATAAAAATATTTTCATTTAAAATATGATTGATGAATTATTATATCAAACGATTTATAAACCATTCTTTTATTAGTTAATTGTAAAGAATAAACTATTAATTTTAATAGTTTATAAACCTTTCTTTTGGTAGTTATCCAACAAAAGAATAAACATTGCAGTCTAAATTACTATTTAAAAAATTATTTTTTTAAATATACCACTTAGAAAGTATTAAAAATAATTTAAAATTAATTTAATAAATTTTAATTATATAAATACTAAAATAATTTTTTTTAAATATCTAAAATAATATTTTTAATCAGATAAACAATATGGCCCACCAAGTTTAACGCCAAACAAGCACATAATTGTATGTTTTATCCATTTATCATTTTAGTAGTTTTCTGGCCTTGGTGCTTTATTCATTCTTTTTCTTGGTATCCACTTTTTCTTTATTTTTCCCTTAAACATTTACTTAATTATTTACTGATTCATACTATAAGAGTGTTTAATTTAATTTATAAATAAATTGAATTTATTTATAAATAAAAAAATATAAATAGTTTATTGTTTAATTTTGCTTATTAGATTATAATTTAATTTTATTTATAAATTAAAGAGTTATTTAAAGTTAATAAAAGTCATAATAAGGTATTTTGTTTAAACTACACTTTGATAAATAAAAAATTTTATATTATTTAATAATTTTTTAAAAAATTAATACTATCCTCATTTTAATAACTACAATACTCAATTATATAAATTTTTTATAATTTTAATAAATTAAGTTACTTTTAAATACAATTTAATAAAAAATTTAAACTATTTAAAAATTAATTTTAAATAGTTTCATTAAATAATAAATTATATATTTTTAAATTGACTTATAAATTAAAAAATATATTTTAAATTAAGAATTTAATGTAAGTAGTCAAATTAAGCACTTTATAATAAATTTTAAATTTAATTTTTAGATTAATATTTTTTTAAGAATTAATTTTAAAATTTATTTATTTAATTTTCAAATCAAATATTAATTTTAAAATTAATTTTTTTGTAAAAATAATATTTTGCTCTAAAATTAAAATTTAATAAAATTAATGTTATCATAATTAATTAATAATAAATAGAAACATAATTAATAGTTTTATTAATAAATTTAATAAGTTAAATTTTTGCAAAAATAAAATATTTTTTTTATTAATTATTAATTAATTTGACTATAATAAATTAAAAATATGAGAGAAAAGGAAATGTTGCCATCCGACATCGCATGATCCACGTCCGTGCAATCACCACGCAGCATGTGCCAATACCAATTTTAAGAACAAAGATGGAAGGCCACGTTTGCTGGTTTGGTTTGAATTTTCATAGTCTCCGGAACTAACAAGCCTACAAAGTCTACGAGGACAAGCTGACGGACAGCAACGCGCTACGCGTCCAACAAATTTTCATAGCCGTCCCTTGCCACCACTTAAACCCAACAAACCAAAAAAGAATTCTTGCTTGTTTACTTTTCATAACCCAAACACCAAATGAAAATTCCTTTCTCCTTATGGTTTCCATTGCTGCCTCTTTTAACACTGCTCTTTGGTGCCCATGTAGCTTTGGCTTCTGGCGTATGCCAGACCGATCAGAAATCCTTGTTGGTCGAATTGAAGAACACTCTCAAATTCAATCAATCCAAGTCTACAAAACTGGTGGCATGGAATTACAACGCAGATTGCTGTGGGTGGGCTGGTGTAACCTGCGATAAGGGTGGTCTTGGTCATGTTACTGGCCTCGATTTGAGCAACGAATCAATTTCTGGCGGAATTGACAAATCAGATGCAATCTTCAGCCTTCAATATCTCCAGATTCTAGATTTGTCTTTCAACAACTTTAACACAAGTTTTCCAGCTGGATTTGCCAGCCTCACTCGTTTGATTTCTCTGAATTTGTCCTACGCTGGATTTATGGGTCAAATTCCAATTGAAATTTCAACCATGACAAAATTGGTGACTCTTGATCTTTCAATGCTCTACTACCGTCGAGTTCGATCACTGAAACTTGAGAAACCAAATTTGGCAACACTGGTTCAAAGTCTTACACAGCTGAGAGAACTTCGTCTTGACGGTGTAAGTATATCTGCAAATGGGAATGAGTGGTGTCAGGCCTTATCGTCTTCTCTGCTTAATCTGCAAGTGTTGAGCTTGTCCAACTGTTTTCTTTCGGGCCCTATTGATCCTTCCCTTGCAAAGCTTCAGTCTCTCTCAGTAATTAGTATGGGCGGTAACAATTTGTCTGCCCCAGTTCCAGAATTCTTCGCAAATTTCTCCAATTTGAGGATCTTACTTCTCAGCGATTGCAATTTGCGAGGAACATTTCCTCCAAAAGTATTCCAGGTATCAACACTAGAGATTCTTGACTTATCTTACAACCAAGAGCTTAGGGGATACATGCCAGATCATTTACAGAATGCCTCTCTTAAGACCTTGGTGCTCAGCTACACAAATTTTTCAGGGACACTACCAGATTCCATCGGTACATTTAAGAATCTGTCAAAAATAGAGCTTGAAACTTGCAACTTCAGTGGATTGATTCCTACTTCAATAGCGAATCTCACTGAACTTGTCCATTTAGACTTCTCATCCAACATATTCAGTGGTCCAATCCCATCATTGGGCAGGTCCAAGAAACTCATGTATATAGATTTTTCTTACAATCAATTGTCTGGTGAGATATCATCCACTCAATGGGCAGGCCTTCTGAATCTTACCTATGTCGACTTGAGGTATAATTCACTTAATGGGAACATTCCGTCATCTTTGTTCGCAATCCCATCACTGCAGAAGATTCAGCTTTCTTTCAACCAATTTACAGGTCAATTTCCTAACATCTCAGGCGCATCTTCTTCTTCTTTGGATACCCTGGATTTGAGTAGTAACAAACTAGAAGGGCATATTCCCCGTTGGGTATTTAATATCAGCAGACTCAACGTCCTCTTACTTTCCTCCAACAAGTTCAGTGGCACTATAAAGCTAGGTTGGATTCAGAAGCTTCATAAACTTACCACGCTTAATCTTTCACACAACAAGTTGACAGTGATTGCAAATTTCACATTGTATTCCCTTCCGCAGATGACCACAATAAAACTGGCTTCTTGCAATCTAAGAGTATTTCCTGATCTAAGAAATCAGTCCAAACTAGTCTATTTAGACCTGTCAGATAACCAAATTAATGGAAAAGTACCTCGATGGATTGGAGAAGTTGGTTTTGACACTCTCCTCTATCTGAATCTTTCACAGAATCTGCTGGTGAGTCTACCAGAACCTCTTTCTCTCCCTACTAGTCTTGCTGTATTGGACCTGCACAATAACGTGCTCCAAGGGAATGTTCCACTTCCTCCGCCATCTGTTACCTATGTGGATTGCTCAAACAATAACTTTTCTTCCATACCACCTAACATTGGTAAGTCTTTCTCCTTCACCATTTTCTTTTCTCTTTCAAACAATGGCATCGTAGGAGTTATTCCTGAATCAATATGCAATGCTAGTTATCTACAAGTTCTTGATCTGTCCAACAACAGTTTGAGTGGCACAATACCACCCTGTTTAATGGAGAGAAGTAAGACTCTTGGTGTTTTAAATTTAGGAAGGAACAAATTCAGAGGCAGTATTCCAGATAAATTTCCGAGTACCTGTGAATTAAAGACTCTAGATCTGAATGGAAATCTATTAGAGGGGAAGCTTCCAAAATCCCTTGCTAATTGCACTACGTTAGAGGTTTTAGACCTTGGGAACAATAAAATGAATGACATATTTCCATGCCTTTTGAAGAACATATCCAGTTTGCAAGTCCTTATTCTACGGAAGAACAACTTTCATGGCAAGATTGGATGTCCAAAAAACCATGGTCCTTGGCCAAAACTTCAGATTGTCGATCTAGCCTCCAACAATTTTGGTGATAATCTACCAAATAGATGCTTGAATACGTGGGAGGCAATGAAAAGAAATGGAAATGAAACAGATGGTCACCTTAGTTTCGAGGCCCTAAGCCTCAGTGGACTGTATTATCAAGATTCAATAACAGTTACAATCAAAGGTCTCCAGTTGGAGCTGTTGAAGATCCTAACAATTTTCACGTCCATTGACTTCTCTGACAACCATTTTGTAGGGCCAATACCAGATGTCATTGGCAATTTTAATGCTCTCTATGTTCTCAACTTGTCCCACAATGCACTTGCTGGTCGAATTCCACCATTTTTAGGCAACTTATCACAGCTTGAGTCCTTAGACCTCTCAGTTAATCAGTTGAGTGGAACAATTCCTCAGGAGCTTGTAGGCTTAACATTCCTTTCATTTCTGAATGTCTCATACAATCAGTTGGTAGGAAACATCCCAACAGGTAATCAATTCCTCACATTTGAGAACATTTCATTCAGAGGTAATAAAGGATTATGTGGGCCTCAGTTGTCAAAATCTTGCTCACATACCAATTCATTAGCACCTGCTGGACAAACCATCAAAAAAAGGAATGGAGTTGATTGGCAGTTCATAGTCCCTGGCATGGGGTTTGGGGTAGGAGCAGCAGCTGTTGTTGCACCTTTAATGCTCTGGAAGAAGTTAAACAAATGGTATGATGATCGTACAGATAAAATTCTGATGGTTCTTCTTCCAATGTTGGGATTGGTGTACTACACAAGTAATGATTGGAGAATTGCAGCCGAGGAAATTTTTGAAGAAGATAGCACAGATGCTGACTATGAGGAAAGTGAAGATGATCTTGAAGGACGGTTCTGTGTTTTCTGTACAAGACTCGATATCATGAGGAAACGGGCCATTCATGACCTGAAATGTACTTGTTATCACTCACCACCCCTATCTTCTTCATCATCTTGTTCTTCCTTCTCCTCAGTTGCTTCTCAATAGGCACATTTTTTTTTCCATCTTTTTTTTATTAACATTTTTCTCTATTATTGTTTTCTAAAATGTAAATAGTACAGAAAGCAATTCATGTTGATGAGAACATAACCTGAACATATGCAATTCTGGTTGTCTTGGTTAAAACTGCAGTTTCTACCAGGCCCATTAGCTAGGCATAGCCTGGCGATACAGGAACTCGTTTAGGAATTTCATCGAACAGTTTGAGGTCGTTTTCACACACTAATCTGTTAGCTACCCTCCCTCTGCCCAGTTTGTAGGCTACACCACCACCACGTCTAAAACGCCTTTCCTTTTACCTCCGAAAATTTTTTTTCACAGGGTTTCACTTCTATAAAAATCTGGCTTGCAGACTTTGTTAAAACAAAACGGGCCTTTAGTATGTGGATCCATAGCATCTCGGCAATTGTATTGCCCTTTTTCAAACTTCATTGGTGTGCTTAGCTTCGCCCACTCCATAAAAATTTTCCGGTTCCGCCCTGACTGGTGATAGCTCTCTGGCAAAAAATTTCATTGTAATTGTGATTAAAATAATTCACAAAATCTAAAAACGTAAAATTTAAAGTTATTTAATAAAAATTTACTCCACACAATAAATTTATTATTAAAAAAATCCACTCACAAATCAATCACTACTACTACATGCACACAAAATTAGTACTTTAAAAAAAAAATCCAAATACATTTCTTAATGAATGTAGCAACTATAATACATTTCCCTTTGAAATCATTCTTGTCCTCAGGAATGAAACTGGAGGTTGTAGAATGAAAGAAACTCTACCCATTTGGAATCTTGAATACTCGTCACTTGAATCAAAAGTTTCTTGTAGTTGTTGAATATTGAGTTTGTTGTGGACACAACAAATGGCTATGCTTGCATACTCTTTGTAAAGAATACTAGCAGACTTGATTTGACAATGAGCATATGATAATAGGAATTGTGCATCAACTTAGCATTTCTGCAAACATCATATTCTCTCTGTTTTCCTCTACCTTCCTAATATCTCCCATTTCTCTTCCACAAGAATTATAGAATTACAATAGCTGAACTCATAAACATGGTTTGCTGAATATTGCAGCTTCCGTACAATCCTCATAATTGCCATAACTCCCCTATTTTTCCTTTTATCAAGAATATTTCAAAGAATTTCAACAATAAAAGAATCAAGTTCATGAATGACTTGTGCAAATCCAAGAACTTTTAATGGTACCCTAAATATTTTCTCAAGAATTGTAATAAATTCAAAGATAACAACATTACCATTGTCATATTGATTTAAGGGTTTCAATTTGACTTTGGATTCTTTAATTTTTCCTTCACCAAACCCTTGTGATGCATACATTTTGCATAATCATTTAGGTTTAATTTCATAGCCATTTTATTTGATTATTAGTCACTTTTAGCTAATTTCATTAGTTATTTAGTTAGTTTTTCATAATTGTCAATTTTGGATTAATTTGTAATTTTTACTTTGTTTTGTAGGAAAAATGGTGTTTTGAAGGATGAAAAGAAATGTTCCCTTTGAGGAGTGACTTCTACAGCCAAAGATGTCAAATACAAGTTTTCAAGTGGAAATATGCATTGACAAAATTGCGCATAACTTGCAGCATAAGCTATGCAGATCCTCATTAGGAGTAGATACACTGTTCCAACACTGTAGAATTGTGCATAAGGAGAGTGCATAGCTTATTCAGATTCACGCCTCCCTTTTGCAATCTCACGGAAATGTGCATAATATATGCTCCAAGTCATGCAATTTTGCATAAGTGAACCAGAAAGCTTGATAAAGGATGCATAACTTATGCGATCCACTTATCTGATCCCACAAAGATTTCATTAATGAGTGTGAAGATTCCTCAGAAAATCCCTCCTAAAACACACCATTTTAGGGCTCCATGTCAGAAAAATGATATAAATAGTCCCATTTCCCATTTTAGAAAAGGGGGAAGCAAGTAGAGGAAGAAAAGGAATAGGGGAGGCAGCAGCTGAAGAGTCACAATCATCTCCCACTCCATTTCAAACCAGATTTGGAGATGTCGGTCTTTTCTTCAATTTTTCCTACCTTTCTCGTGTTTTGTTTCTTGTTTGTTAGCTTAGATTAACGCTTTAGTTCCTTATAAACTCAGAATTTCTTGTAAACATTATGGATAGTGAGTAGTTTTACTTTGATTCTTGAGTAAGGGATGTAATATTTAGTTATTTTTGTGGATTTGAACTGGGTTAGTCCCAATTTAATGAATTTATGAGGTTTAATCCATTTCTTGTGTGCTTAGTCACATGCTTAATGAAGGGCCCCATTAAGTTATGTTTTTAATCCTTGGTTGAAGCACCGAAAGGAGAAAACCAAGTGATAGTTAATCAAGAAATTGAACTTAATTAACTTAGATCTAGAAATAGACTAAGGGTTAAGAGGGTTTTAATAGATTGATTAAAGAACCTAATGGGTCTTGGTTAATTTTAACTCCACGAAAGTAGGATTAAGTTAATTAAGGCACTCTTTGTCTCACTCGAAAGAGTTTTCAAAGGATTTTAGAATTAATCTCCTTTAAACCCATAAATTTCATGGATTGGGCTAGCTAGGAAAAATTCCAAAAAGACTTAAATATGAACCCTTAACTCCAGAATCGTCTTTCATCAATTATTGCTTGGAATTTTACTTTTGAGTGTTTAGTTTAATCTCATTTTATTAATTTTCATCATTATCAATTTCTTTATTTTGCGAATTATTAAATTAGTCATTGTTTGAATTTAGTTTTGCATTTTCATACCTTATGCTTCAAATTCCTAAATTTCTTTTATTAATTTGATTAAAATACAATTTTAACGTATTTTATTTTATATCAAAAATTCAATCATTAACACAACTCTTCGTGGGAACGATATCTTTTTCTATACTACTTGAACGACCCGCGCACTTGCGGTTGGGACACATCAAGTTTTTAGCGCCGTTGCCGGGGAGTTGTTTGTTTAAGATTGAATTCTTGATTATTTTAGTTGTTTATAGTTTTATTTTTGTTATCTTTTCATTTTGTGTTTGTTTGTTCTTTTTCAGGTACTTTTAATCTTTTATGAGAAGAGCTAGAAGCACAAGTGACACATCCTTATTGTTCAATCCTGAAATAGAGAAATTTTGTAAAGCCAACAAGAAAGAAACCAGAAAAAGGAAAGAAGCCTTGAGAGAAACTGAATTAGAAGCAGACATGGCTGATGAAAGAATTAGAATTGGTGGCGGTAATGCTGGAAATGATCGAAACAATGAAAATGTAGCCCAAGGTGAAGAGGTTGTAAATGCTAATGTGCCTAGGGGAAGTATGATGGATCATGCTTTTCCTCGTTTTGATGACTTAAGAGAAAGTATAGCAAGACCAAGAATTGATGCAAATAGTTACAAGATGGATTTTGGGGTTCTTCAAATGATTCAAAATTCTCAATTCGGAGGACATCCTTCTGAAAATCCACACACACATCTGAAGAAGTTTGCGATGATTTGTGACATGCAAAAGCAACCAGGAGTATCTGATGATGCAGCAAGGCTAAAATTGTTTCCATTCTCTTTGAAAGATAGAGCATTGGATTGGCTTGATTCTTTACCTCACAACTCAATTACAAATTGGGAGCAGCTCACTGATGCATTTCTTGCCCAATACTTTCCACCTGGAAAAACTCAAGAGTTGAGGAATCAAATGATTGCTTTTAGACCAAGAGAAGATGAGACTCTTTATGAGTCATGGATGAGATGGAAGGAGTTGGAGAGACAATGTCCACATCATGCCATTCCTAAATGGATGATAAACCAGAATTTTTACACAAATGTCACTCCTGCTATTAGAGGAATCATTGATGCTCAAACTGGAGGGGAATTCATCATTAAGCATGAAGATGAAGCTTATGAGTTGTTAGAGAAAATAGCAAAGAATACTCATCTTTGGAGTAGTCCAAGAGGACCACTCCAACTCAAAAGAGGCAAGTCTTTGGAATGTATGAGCTTGATCCATTCAACATGATCAATGCCAAATTTGATGCACTCACTAATGTCCTTGCTAAGAAAATGGAGGATTTAAGTATGCTAGTCAGTTCATCATCATGCTCTGGGAATTCTCAACAAGTTACTTATGCAGAAGGAACAATGAGTCATGGAGTAGATTATCCTTCATATGCTTGGAGGAATCATCCAAATTTTCATGGGGGAATCAGCAAACTCAAGCTTTAACTCAGAACTTTCCACCACAACAACAAGGGCATCAATACCAACAACCTTGGCAACCACCACCTAGTTTTCAGCAAAAGAATGCAAATCCTGCACCTCTACCAAAACAGCAAGAACAAAGTTCCACCACAGAGGCTTTATTACAACAAATTCTTGCTAATCAAACTAAGCGTGATGAAGAGATGAGAGAGATGAAAGCAAGGTGGAACAAATGCAAACACACAATAGGATCTTTGGAAAATCAGTTGCACAACAAGCATGCTCATCAAGTACCAATTCTATGGGAAACTTCCTAGTCAAACAGAAAATCCAAGGAGCAATGTCATGCCATCACCTTGAGGAGTGGTAAAAAAGTGCATACTGAGAAGAGTGAAAAAGTTGAGAAGAGAGAAAATGAGAAAGATGTTGAGAGAGATGAAAAACAAAAGAGTGAAAAGGGAGTGCAAGAAAAGGTAAAGAGGAGGTTGGAGAGAAAGAAGAGAAATATATACCTCCAGAGCCTTACAAGCCACAGCTTCCCTTTCCACAGAGATTTCAAAAAGCCAAGATTGATAAGCAATTTGGGAAGTTCTTAGAGGTTTTAAAGAAGCTATATATAGATGTGCCTTTTATTGATGCTCTTTCCCAAATGCCTTCTTATGCTAAGTTTTTGAAAGAAATTCTCTCAAACAAAAGAAGACTTGAAGATTATGAGATCAGAGCCTTAATCGAGGAATGCGGTGCTATCCTCCAAAGGAAACTTCCTCCAAAGCTCAAGGATCCAGGAGTTTTTCAATTCCATGCCACATTGGGAATCATGTTCTATAAAAGCTTTATGTGATTTAGGGGCTAGTGTAAGCCTTATGCCCCTCTCCATCTATGAGAAGCTCAACATGGGAGATCTTAAGCCAACCCACATTTCTCTTCAGTTAGCTGATAGATCAATCAAGTATCCTGAAGGGATTTTAGAGAATGTGCCTCTGAAGGTTGGGAAATTCTATATACCTGTGATTTTGTCATCTTGGACATGGAAGAGGATTCTAATATCCCAATCATTTTGGGAGGCCTTTCCTAGCTACAGCTGGTGCTTTGATTGACGTGAAAGGTGAGAAGCTTACTCTCAGAGTCGGAGAGGATCATTTAGTCTTCAACATTGGCAATGATAAGAAGAAGCAACATGAAGATGTAGACTCTTGTTTGAGAATTGATATAGTTGATGAGTTAGTAAAAGAGCACTTTAGAAAGAGCTATCCGAAGGCTTCTCTTGAAAGTTGTCTTATCCATGAAAGGAGTATCAATGATGAAAATCCAAAAGAGGCTGCATTTGCACAACATTTGAATAGTAATCCACCTTGTCCTATGGCACCAATCTTTCAAGTTGAGCAAGTGGAGAAAAGTGAAGTAAAACAACCATCTCTCAAAGAAAAAGATGCACCAAAGGTTGTCAAGAAAGAAATGGTTGGATTTTTAGATAAAGCAACAAGGATCTTCTCATGTGATGGAAAGAAAATGAAATATAGATTCATTGAAGAACCTATTGGAAACAGAGGCAATAAATTCCAATTTCAGCCACCATGAAACATGAAAAGAGTCCAGCTAAGGACTATAAATTAGCGCTCTTGGGAGGCACCCCAAGTTCTTTAATTTTGCTTTTGTTGATTTACTTTTATTTACATTACTTTTGTTTTTATCTTAAATCTCCCCAAATTCAATTTTTGACATTGTTGAATCTTGTCCCTTGTAGATGTATTTCAATGAAGAAAGGCTGGTGAACTGCTGGGGAGTGATTCTTAACTTGAAAATTTTGTCCTTCAAACTCTCCCAAAAACTGATTGGTTTTTGCTGCATAACCTGTGCAGGGGCTGCTATCTGGTTTATGCAGAGGAAAAATGACATTCTGCAGCAAAGAGGGTGTCTGCAGCAGATTACTTATGTTCTTGGTGAGGTTGGGTGTGTAACTTTTAAGTATATGTGCTTTTAATGTTAATATGGTGGTAAGTGGGTCATCTTTGTAGTTTTGAGTTTATTTGGGGTGTGAGATTTAAGATGAACATGCTGCATTTTCTTGGCATGACTTGGGGAGTTCATCATTTGTAGATAAATGCAACTTTATGCAGATTTTATTGAGTTTTAATGTGCTAAATGTTGATTTGCAGAATTTGAGTCAAAATGGCATGGGTCACAAATGCCTTTTATGCAGGATTCACTTTTACAAGCATGTGTGATGTAATTTTGATGGATTTTGTATATATTGATGTGTTTTTGGTGATAATTTCTCATGATTTATGCTTAATAGAATTATATTTCTTCATTCTAGGGTATTTTTTCACACTTGCAAATCATTTTCCATTGCAATCTCAATCTTGTTGAATTGTGCATAAGCAACTGCATAGCTTATGCAATCCTGCATAACCACAATTCTTGCCATTTTTCATCTCTATTGCAAAGTGCATAAGAAGAGTGCATAGCTTATGCAATTCTGCATAGCCTCATTTTGTCAAAATTCATATCTGTCAAACCTTGCATAAGTGAGTGCATGACTTATGCACAACTGCATGACTTCAAATCCTGCATTTTCTCTCTCTGCCGAAGTCTGCATAAGGAGGGTGCATGACTTATGCACTCGCATAACGTAAACTCAAATCCAAAACCTGCCGAGAGGTGCATAAGCAGAGTGCATGACTTATGCACAACTGCATAACCACCAACCCCAAATTCTAAAACCTGCCAAGAGGTGCATAAGCAGAGTGCATAGCTTATGCACAACTGCATGACCACATTTTCCAAACACCAAAATCTGCCGAGACCTGCATAAGGAGGGTGCATAGCTTATGCACTTCTGCATAACCACCAACCCCAAATTTCAAAACCCACCGAAAAGTGCATAAGCAGAGTGCATAGCTTATGCACTTCCGCATGACCACTCTCCCTGAAAGTCAAAACTTGCCGAACAGTGCATAAGGACAGTGCATGACTTATGCACTTTTGCATGAGCTATTTCTCTGAAGTCCAAAGCAAGCCGGAACTTGCATAAGTTAGTGCATAAGCTATGCACTCCTGCATAATCAGTTTTTCACACCTTTTTATCACCCACCGAAACATGCATAAGAGAGTGCATAAGTTATGCACAACTCACTTTTCACTTATGCAGTTTTTACACAAACCCTGTTCAAATCAAATTTGTTTTCGGCACCATTTTTCCCACCTCCACCTCCCGATATTCCTGTTCACTCCTTTTTCCCCCACGTCCATTTATTCCGGCATTACCTCTCCTCTTCTTCTCCACTCCTATTTTCGCCGCATTTGCCCTAACTTTTCTCTGCATCTTTCACTTTGTGCATATTTGTCCATACTCTGTATATATTTGCATGCTTCTACTGGTGGTTGCACATTTTCCCTTGCTCATCATCATGCAGCAGCTTTTGAATATACTGCATAGGCTATGAATACCCTTATGCAAATACTTTGCATAGCTTGTGCAGTCCTTATTGCCACTCATGCGAGCATTGCACTTATGCACTGCTCGACTGACACTTTACTCTGCATAACTGTGCGACTTCTTATGCATCCCCATTATATCTTGAATTCTCATTTGCTCCATACCAGGTAACTCTTTCTTTTTGCTCTTAAATCTCACAATTCCTGGTAATTCCTGTTTACTTTGAGTTTTGATAATGCACTCCTTGAGACATTGAGGACAATGTCTAATTTTGAGTTTGGGGGTGCACATTTTGATTTTTGCTTCATTTTCACATTTTGAGTATAGGAGCATCTCATCCCATTCCATTTACATATATTGTAAATATTTTACATATACATCCTTACATATATATACATAACACATTTACACACACATTATACATCACTTAGAAATTGTACACATTGCACACAAATAGACTTCCTCCATTTAGTTAATGCATTACTCATTTTTAGGAATCATGCATCATGCATTAAAATCTTTTGCCAAATCCCTTGAGTATTGAAAAGCTACCTATGAGAGTGATTTGACTTACCTTTAGTTGGGCTTGTGGATTGAAAGTCTCCTAAGAGGTGCAAGGTTTTGAAGTGTCTATCCCTTGCTTATATCTTCTTAGCCAAAAAGCCACCCAACTAGTCCTTTAGAGATTGGAGTGTTTAGAGGGAGTTATTGGATACAAGGTAGTCAAATGATATCTCACCAATCTTAGAACAAATTTTCTAAACCTTTCAAGGCGAAATACCAGCTTGTACTTGAAAAGAGAGATGATTAGGCATTCTTTGATTTAAACCTTCTCATTTTAAACCTTTGGCCCTTTTCCTAATTAAAATTGACCCTTGCAAACCCCTTTGAGCCTTTTTACCCCTAATTTTTCTTGAAATCCTTATTGTTACCTAGCCAATGAACCAAACACTCCAACCTTTTTCATGAGAATAATTATTTATAACATTAGGTACATAAAAAAAAAAAAAGAAAAGAAAAGAAAAAATTCAATAAAAGGGAGAAGAAGTGCTTGTCATCTTGTAAAAGTGCTAGTATATGTGCTTTTCACTATTGTCATTCAAAATGAAAGAAATCCACCCAAAGTATTAAAAGAAATGAGTTTGGGGGTGGCATTTTTAGGGACAATCATCAAAAGAAAATGCAAGATACAAGTTTAAAGTATCAAAATGTCCCTCCATTTTTATGTGTTTTGTAAACTATGCTAGCACTTGACAATTCTCATTGTGTATTTCTCTCCTCCATATATAAAAAAAGAGAAAAAGAAAAAAATATAATAAAATAAGAAGTGTACCTTATGTTGTCAAGATTGAAAATATTCTCATGCTTTGAATCCTTTTTACCCATCTTTCTTCTTAACCTCATTTTGAACCCCATGGCCCCATTATATCCCTAAAAAGACCTTTGATCTCTTAATAGTACTTGCTACATTAGTGGAGATGGGAGTAGGGAATTTGCCTATGGGATTGGAAAACTATTCATTCATTCATTCAATTCCATCATTCCATATAGAGACACTTTGACTATTGATTGTCCTAGAATTCCTTTTGAGCATGACTCTCTCTTTTGATTGGTTGGTTTGGGGATTTTGAATGATAATTGACTTGATGGCTAAGCGGTGAAAGCTTGGATAAGCATTAGATTCTTTGCATTTTGAAGGAGGGGTATATGGATTGCTGGTATGGCTAAAGGTGTGTTAAGTTACTTTAATAGGTGATTTTCATAGCTCTTTGGATAAGACACCCCTAAAAATTGCATCACACTTTAAAGTTTGCTTGAGGACAAGCAAAAGCTTGAGTTTGGGGGTATTTGATGCATACATTTTGCATAATCATTTAGGTTTAATTTCATAGCCATTTTATTTGATTATTAGTCACTTTTAGCTAATTTCATTAGTTATTTAGTTAGTTTTTCATAATTGTCAATTTTGGATTAATTTGTAATTTTACTTTGTTTTGTAGGAAAAATTGTGTTTTGAAGGAATTGAAAAGAAATTTTGCCATTGAGGAGTGACTTCTAAAGATGTCAAAAACAAGTTTTCAAGTGGAAATATGCATTGACAAAATTGCGCATAACTTGCCGCATAAGCTATGCAGATCCGCATGAGGAGAAGAAACACTGTTCCAACACCTGCCGAATTGTGCATAAGGAGAGTGCATAGCTTATGCAGATTCACGCCTCCCTTATGCAATCTCACGGAAATGTGCATAACCTATGCGCCAAGTCATGCAGTTTTGCATAAGTAAACCAGAAGTTTAAAAGCGCATAAGGGATGCATAACTTATGCGATCCACTTATCTGATCCCACAAAGATTTCATTAATGAGCTGGCAGAAGATTCCCTCAGAAAATCCCTCCTAAAACACACCATTTTAGGGCTCCATGTCAGAAAAATGATATAAATAGTCCAATTTCCCATTTTAGAAAAGGGGGAAGCAAGTAGAGGAAGAAAAGGAATAGGGGAGGCAGCAGCTGAAGAGTCACAATCATCTCCCACTCCATTTCCAACCAGATTTGGAGATTTCTTTCTTTTCTTACATTTTTCCTACATTTCTAGTGTTTAGTTTCTTGTTTCTTAGCTTAGATTAAAGCTTTATTTCCTTATAAACTCAGAATTTCTTGTAAACATTATGGATAGTGAGTAGTTTTACTTTGATTCTTGAGTAAGGGATGTAATATTTAGTTATTTTTGTGGATTTGAACTGGGTTAGTCCCAATTTAATGAATTTATGAGGTTTAATCCATTTCTTGTGTGCTTATTCACATGCTTAATGAAGGGCCCCATTAAGTTATGTTCTTAATCCTTGGTTGAAGCACCGAAAGGAGAAAACCAAGTGATAGTTAATCAAGAAATTGGACTTAATTAACTTAGATCTAGAAATAGACTAAGGGTTAAGAGGGTTTTAATAGATTGATTAAAGAACCTAATGGGTCTTGGTTAATTTTAACTCCACGAAAGTAGGATTAAGTTAATTAAGGCACTCTTTGTCTCACTCGAAAGAGTTTTCAAAGGATTTTAGAATTAATCTCCTTTAAACCCATAAATTTCATGGATTGGGCTAGCTAGGAAAAATCCCAAAAAGACTTAAATATGAACCATTAACTCCAGAATCGTCTTTCATCAATTATTGCTTGGAATTTTACTTTTGAGTGTTTAGTTTAATTTCATTTTATTAATTTTCATTATTATCAATTTCTTTATTTTGCGAATTATTAAATTAGTCATTGTTTGAATTTAGTTTTGCATTTTCATACCTTATGCTTCAAATTCCTAAATTTCTTTTATTAATTTGATTAAAATACAATTTTAACGTATTTTATTTTATATCAAAAATTCAATCATTAACACAACTCTTCGTGGGAACGATATCTTTTTCTATACTACTTGAACGACCCGTGCACTTGCGGTTGGGACACATCACCTTGACAGGAATAAATGCTATATTCTTTCTTCTCTGCCTTTTTCATATACCTTTCATTCAAAATCATATTCTTGATTAGGCTCTACTGCAACTTCTTTCAAGAAGTCGAAGACTTCCTTTATGCCTTACTTGTAAGTTGTCCACCTACTGATTCTCAAACAAAGATGTTTAAATCTCCAACAAGCCCTCCATTCTTCATTAAGTCTTTGTGAATCATCCAAACCTTCAACAATTTCCTCCAAAAGAATTACACAATTACATTCTAAATAACATAATTCCTCTCCAAGACTTTGGATTTGGGGTTTTCTTGCATATATTTAGGGCCCGTTTGGTTCGCACATCAGAATTGAAATCGAAATTAGAATCGGAATCGAAGGGAATAGGAAACAGAATGATGTGTTTTCATTTATGTTTGGTTCACTGCGGAATCATAATCAGATTCCTTTTCAAGTTGTTTGGTTTGCGCATAAAAACAGTGGAATCGGAATTAAAATTATTTTGCACCTGAATGAAAATTGTTGTAAAATTTTCATAATTTTTAAATAATAGTTTAATTTAAATGATTAAATCTCATCATTCAAATAAAATAAGATAAAAAGAAGTGCTAAATAATATTATTCTAAGCTAACATTATCATTCTAATATAACAAAAAGAAACCACAATAATTGTCTAACAAAATATATCCATGACAAGTTTAACAAACCATCCAAAGTTTGATACAATATCCATAACAAAAAGTTTGATAAATTTTTAAGCATGGTAACTTAACAAAATACAAGGTGCTTTGATTTTCAGCTATCATGTACAAGGAATATCTCTTAAGTGCACTCACTAAGAAGATTGATGATGAATTGCTTTCTTAAATTAGTAGGGAGTTCATAAAATACTTCACGCTTATGCTCCTCAGCTTTGAGAATAACAGCTGCATACTTAACTTCAGTTTCAGTAAAACCTTCAATTTCAAGCAATTCATTCACCACCATTTTCTTTTGCTCAGTCACCCTTTTATTCTCATCTGCTATTTCTTTCTCGATTGCATGTTGATCTACTACACATTTGTAATAACACCTAAGTGTGTATTCATTTGTTCTATAAACATGTTGAAACTAGTAGGCATGTCATCATCATGTGAACCTTTTAATTTCATTTCTTTAGAATTTTTGTGGTGCTTTGGCCTTTTGGAGGTAGAATGAGATGTAGGTTACTGTATGATTTCCAGTCATATCTTCAAACAAGTCATCTTTGTCATGGTCAACTGCCATCTCTTTTTTCATATTCTCTATGGCATCATCAAAAGTCTCAACACCTTTTCCAATTGCCCTGTCCCTTCCCACCAACTCTCCAATCATATCAAATAAAGGAAATACTACATTCCATAATCCTTTGGCTTCATTATGGCTCTATTAACGTGAAAAAAAAATATAAAAGTATATACGATTAAATTTCACACATACAACATTTAGCAAAAAAAAAAAAAAAAACTTAAAAAGTTCTTTTATAATGTACTAATCTTATCTTGCACCATTCATCATAAACACTCTTCTAACATTGTATCATTTTCCTTATTTCATCCCAACCAAATCCAGATTTGTTCAACATATCTGCCATTGCATTATATTTTTCTTTCAAGATTTTCCACCTAGAATCAATATGAGGACTAGCCTTCAAACCAGAATTAGGTAGTTTTGCATTAATCAGTTCCTCAACCCGAAGTAGATAGCCATTCTTCCATCCATTTTCCTTCTTCCATTTTGGATCTGTAGCCACCTCCTGTAACGCTTCCACCAAGGCATTATCCTCTTTACCTGTCCATATTCTCTTGTTCTTACCTCTGCCACGAGTAACTTGGCTACTTTCAATAAAATCCATCCTATAAAAAATGATAAAATAAATACATATACATATATGCACTTATGTTAGATAAATATTAGCAAAATGACAATAGTTTTGATTGATACATTGAAAAGTTATCACAAGTCTAGAAAAAAAAAAAAACACACCACAACTACAATGATATACCAATCTCAAGTCTTTAAAATAACACACTACAATAATCAAATAACAATAAAATGGTTCTTCATAAATCCAATGTCTAACAGAATGAGCTCTAAAATTATTGAATATTTGTTGGGCTAAGGAATTCCTAAAATTTGTCCAATGGTCAGATGTTTGAATTATGTTGATGAACTCAACTTCATTATTGATACTTCCTTCCTCTTCATCTTCGTCATCAAGAATTTCCTCTTCCATATCTGTTGGCATGAATTTTCTTATTAAATTATGTAATAAACAACATGTCATAACAATACGTCCTTGAGTTCGTATTGGATAGAATGAAGGACTCCTAAGGATTGACCATCATCCTTTAAGTAAACCAAAATATCTCTATATGACATTTCTAGCTTTGGAGTGTTTCATGTTGAAATACTCCTCTGCTGTTTGTGGTTGCCTTTTACCATTCATTAAGATGATAACGTTGCCCTCTATAAGGGGTGAGAAATCCCTTGCAATTAGTGTAGCCGGCATCAGCCAAGTAATAGCAACCTTAAAATGTATAAAATGATGTCAAATTATATAATATATAATTCAAATTTAAAATTTTTAAAGAAACTATATATTTTATTATTAATTATATTTACCTTGAGGTACCTTTAAACCAGTTGGCCTAGAAATAGCATCTCGAAGGACACGACCATCATGTGCTGAGCCCTCCCATCCAGGTAACACATAAATAAATTGCATGTCGGGTGAACAAACTCCTAAAACATTCATTGCAAGGTTGCCCTTTCTTGTTCTATATTTTGGTCTTTTTTCAGATTTTACAGACACGCTAATAATGTCCCATTTAATGCTCCTAAGCAATTCTACAAAAAAAAAAAGGATTAAATTGAAAAAAAAAAATCATTAAGTTGATCAAGGACTTGTGATGATCATTCAATGACGTAAGACATATGTATGTACCTTGAAACATCCCCACCTATCATCTGTGCAGTTATCCGTTATGGGTGTAGGCCTCTTCAACAACTCAGAATGCAATTTCAAGACAGTTTTAAGACAAAGATTGAATTGTTTACTCACAGTTTCTCCACTCCTAATAAAATAATTAGCATTTGCTCTATTCTTTTTATGGTGAGCTAATGTGTATAAAAACATCCTAACTATCTCCTCCAGCTCCATATTTCGAGTTTGTTTCAATCCTCCAATATCTCTTAACATCTCACAAAGAACATAAAAAGTATGTCTATTCATGTGAACTTCATTCTTACATGCAACATCACTCTCTATAATTATGGCATTTAAATTAGCTAATATATTCCTTTTTTTTATCAGTTTTCTATTTTCTAGCCTAGGTCTATGCATATGCATAAAATACCACTTCATATAAGCAACTACAATAATGTAAATCATAATAATCATGAAATGGAGTTGTTGCACTTGTCTCTTCCTTTGTAGTGACATACCAAAACGAGCCATTTCTGTGCATATTTCACAAAATAAGCAATCAACTTTACGTAAAATAAAAAAGTCATCAAAAAACAAATAAATCTAACAATTAAGCAAGCAATATGGATTTATATAGTAATTAATAATTCCATTTATATAACACATAGCATTTAAACTTAGGCTAATGGGCTATTTTCTATTACTTAAGTCAATGCAATTATATAAGTTACTGGATTTATATAAAATTAACTTTAAAGAATATGTAATATACATTAATTTAATATAGGAACCAACTCTAAGCGTTTCAGTATGCCAATGTCTTTCTCCAGTATGACATTAATTTAATCAAGGAATAGATCCTAAGTTTGAATGTCCCAAATGCAAATAAAAAAAGGAATACAAATAAAAAAGGAAGATAAAGACAATGCAAAAAATTAGAAAGGTAAAAGAAGGTAACAAAAGCAAAGAACATACGATGAGGGTATTTGATTAAGGAACAAAAGATACAAAATTTTACTAGGAAAAATTAATATTCTCATAAATTTAACATATTGTGGTGTTGTGAAAAAAAAAATAAAGAAAGAAATAAATTGCTATCACTTTATGTTAACAAAGAAATTTTATTTTGTAATGCCTAATTAATTGTTTATCTAGACAAAGTAATTTTATTTTTTTGAATGGTATAAAGTGTGGAGTATGTGGCCAATAAACTCTAACCTTTTGACATTTGATTAATGATAACAAAGAAGCACAAAGTAGCAAAATAGCAAATTGAAATAATCAATTTTAAAATATTCTCTTTCAGAATTTACAACTTTTTTCTTGTACAAGCTCACACTTAAAATGCTAATTAAAAGAAAAAGATTAAGGATTAATTTAATAATGGTTTCATATTTCTAATTCCATATTCTCTGTTCCCATATTTTCATGATTTCATTCATTCATTTCTTTTGTCAGATATGGTTTCTATAAGACAAATCCACCATAATTAGCTATAGAATTTAATTTCCTTTCTTCTTTTGGATTTTTTTTTCTAATATTTATTTGATTTACCCTTTCTAAATCTGTAGCATTTTAATTTCTTAGGCAACTTATTTACTTCCACCTTCAAATCATGCACAGATGATGGCTGATTCTTTTCATACAAATTAATTATTACAAAAAAAAAAAAAAAGAAGTATCATAATGATTAATGATGCAATTTTTATTAGATTAATTAGGATCACCAACATAAAAAATTAGATCTTTTAGTGTTGTGGTCTTGCCTGAACTTTCTGATCATGCAGATAAAGAACTTCTAAAATTTGATGCAAAAGGGCTCTCATGCATGGCCTCGAGCTAGTAGAGTTCATTATTTCTAAAGCTAGCAAACCATTCCATGAGAGTTTTTATTTTTTTTTTTCAAATTTTTAAAATAAAAAGTGCAGATATGATTTAAAGATTGAACTTTAAGACCTTTAGCAGCTCCTAATGCTATTTCTATTGCTAAGAACCAATCAAATGGCTTTTGCTTTGGAGGAAGTTCTACTAGATGGTATTCAAAAAATCCATAAACAATGTTCTAGCAATTAGATTAACAAGATTTAAAGATTATGAAGGTGCAGGAGACTCAAACTCAAGCCTCTACCACAAATTCTCTGTTTCAGCAATATGCTCAAACTAAACTAGAAAAATGAATGCTATTGATGAAAAACAAGCAAGCAACAAGGTTTTACCTAGCAAAAAATAATATTATAGTAGGAAAATCATATATTGGCAGCTAAATAGCAATTCAATTTCTTCAGTTAAGACCCTTTATCGAACTAATCAAATCAATAATTATCCAATATAAAAAATTCACCACCCAAAGAACCCATAAGATTTTTGGATCCAAAGACTTCATATGTTATACCTAGATCATGATTATACTCTAATTCCCCAAAACCAGAGATACCCATACAGCCACAAACCATAAACAAGTATTAGCATGCATCAATAAGGGAATTAGGGGGAAGGGGGCTTGAGTTTCATAGACAATTATATCTAGGTTATAAAAGAGAAGCAATAGAAATTGATGAAGGGAGAAAGAAGTTACTAGGAAGTGATTGTGAACAGTGATGGTGGCGACGACGAAAAGTGATGAGAACAGTGGATTTAATATGAGCAGAGAGGGGTGGCATTTATGGGAGCAAATGGGTTTCTTTCATTCCCGACTTTTGATTCCCTAGTTAAATTTGGGAATGCTGATTCCCTTATTTGTGGGAATGACATTCTCTAACTTATGGGAATAGGAATGAGAAAAAGGTCTTACCAAACACTAATAAAGGGAAATTGTTAGTAGTATGCCCTAAAGCATATCATTTAGCATGTATCTTGTACATGTTTTATTAATAAAAGGCATGTTCACTTTTTCGTTTATATAATATATTTATGTGTAATAGAAAAGGTCCACTGATATTTTGTTAGAAATTCTATTCTTAAGTTATTAAGAATATAAGTGACAGTATTTCTAGCACAAAGTATCATAAATTGGTTCACAATAAGGATATGACTTATCTAGAAAGATTGTAATCATGTTTGTTCCCAAGTTATTTATATGAGATGTAAATAAGATGAAATGGTGAGTCTCATGCTATATGACAAATATGATAGGCACTTATACATGATAAGTAGGCCGAACCAGTGATATTTATGACAAGCACATGGAGTTTACTCTTGTTAATGTATTGTCATAAATAATATTAGTGCATATAATCTTTAGACTTAAGATAGCACAGTTATCTTGTATATAGGTGATTTGAGTTTGATACTGCTTTCATACTTATACTGTGTATGGGTATATGGGCATGTATTGGCTCCTACTAGTTATATATGGAGGTAGGTGTTGATCAAGATGGAATCTGCTACCCTAAGTAAGTAGGGATAAAATCCTATGTTCATTTAATTGTTCTTAATGTTTCAAGTTCCTGACCAGGACAGATAGATTTAATCAGAAAAGAGTTTCTGATGAGAAAATCTTTTTAATCAAGAACTGGAATTAAAAGAGAACATAATATTCATAGCAAATGGGGTTTGACATAAACCATGACTCCAGCTCAAATTGGGATTTTATAATAGAGAGATTCTAGTGCATGGTAACATATGATTATAGGTTCATTTAAGGTAAACCTTATTACTAATTGGGTGGTCATGGCATGCTATGCTAGGTGTTAACCATGGTCTATGAGGTGCTTAAAATGATTTAAAGAAATCATTTATGGTAAGAAAGAGTTTTGATGATATTAAGAGTCGATATCATGTTTCATTGCCAATTAGTGATGAGCCTAATAAGTCATAAGTCACACACATACACAAGTAATCACCAAATTAAATATGATATAATTAATTAATGAAAGAGTTTAATTGATTAATTAAATAGGTTTAGTTTGCAATTAGATTGCAAAGTCCCTAGCATAGCTTGAAACCAAATCTAGGTTAATGGATGTATAATATAAGTTAAATTTATATTTAAAGTGTTTAAATATGAATTTAATTATGAGAAATTAATTAATAGAGATTAATTAATTAATTTATATTTGATATAAATTGATTAGAAGAAGAGAAATAATTATTTTGGGTTGAGAACTCAAAATTAAGACACATGGGTATTTTGGTCATTTCACAGGGTGACATGTGGCACCATGAGATGGTGACACATGGCACTACACATAAGCTTGTCATATGTCTTTTAATCATGTAAGATGATCAAATTCAAGATTAAATATAGGTTTGACACTTGGCACAATGTGATTAGGTCAATTAAACCTAGAGCCAATCAGAAGTGGTGACCTAGCTATATAAGGGAAAGGATGAAAAGAAAAAAAAATACAAGCTGCTCATTCTCTCTTTGGTGCCGCCACCCTTGCCTTGCTCTCCCTCCCATCTTCTTCATCTCTCATCAATTCAAAGAGATTTGCCAACAATCTCTTGAATTAAAAATACTAGAAATTATTTATGGTGTCCTGTTTATATCTGTAATCTCTCAAAAGGCAAAACCTGATTTTCTAATTGATTATAAAAGCTTTATAAACTGTTCAAGGGGCTGCCATTGGTGATTTTGGTGTGGACAAGCTAGAGGGACAACATCTGGTGTCCTAGGCGCATCGCAAAGGTGCCAAGCACACTGCAGTGCATCAAAAATGTTAGTGCACTTGTTCTTGATCTAATCTAGGGTTCTAATGAATTAATCTATTAATTTTAAAATCTCAAATAGCAAATGTAGATCCAAAAATATATTAAAAAATTTTTAATATGCTGTTTATCATTGAAATTAAATAGATAAAAATAAATCTTGCATGTGCATGTGACCCTAGATGAAAAATTTTTGAATTCAATTATCTAAACTTGTGTTTTTCATGCTTCTGCTGCTTCAATTGGTATCAGAGCCACTGTATTTGCCATTTAGATTGTTGATTATATGATTTAATTGTGTGATTTGATTATGAGATCAAAAGTTCATTGCTGGTTGCAAAGCAAGGTGGCGGCATCTATGTTGAACACCATGGTGCGCATGGTTGATGCACCACAGTGGTGCACAAAGGTAAATGGATGGTGAATGTGCAATTGTTGTATGATCTAAGGTCCATTTTATGTCTAATTAAATTGTTTAATTAGAAATATAATCACACAATTAAATTTATTTGAATATGATTCAAATCTGAATTTTTAAATTTGTTTGAATATGATTCAAATATGAATTTTTAAATTTGTTTGAATAAGATTCAAATCTAAATTTTTAAATTTGTTTGAATGTGATTCAAATATGAATTTTTAAATTTGTTTGAATCATATTCAAATCTAGATTTTTAAGTTGAATATAAGATATTCAATTTAATTTAAGTATGTATGTTTTATTTAATTGTTAAATAGTGATATGCATGATGGATGATCATGGACAATAAAAGACCAATGTGATTGAATTTATTTCTTTTATGTTTCTTTGAGTTGTAAATTAATTAATTTATTTTAATTTATTTTGGGCATGTATTATAAAGGTTATAATATTTTTTGGATTGTAATTTCATTTATTTAGTTCTTGTAAATTCGCCTTGTTGTCCCAAGGATTACTATGCAATTGGATTGCAAGAAAATCAAGGAGGTCAAGAGCATTGGTGGGACCAGTGGGAGGAATTCAAGATCAAGTGTTGATTATGTACTCCTTCAGCAACTCTTGTAATATAAATGAATGAAATGCACCTAGGAATGCTCTGATTGAATTCTTGCCGGCTCAGAATTGAATCCCTTAGAAAGTCATGATTATACCATATTTATTTATTATCCATGAATGCATGAGATGTATGGGAATGTATGCAAGTATATGATATATGCATGCTAATTGGATAATGTGCAAAGTGAGACCTTAATAGTAATTAGGATGACTACAAAATCTTCCAAACAAATGATTAAGTTGGAAATTGTATAATTAAAGTAATTATAACATGGGCTCTCTATTGGAGCAATTATTTTAAGAAATTTTAAATAGTTGTATATGATGCAATTAATTTAAGAGATTTTCTTAAGAATAATTATTAAGCATGAGATGTTGTAAATATGTAAATGGTTTGGTGGCCAATAATGGATGTGCTTGAGGACATTAAAATTATTTATATATTTGTTGGCTTAATGGGATCAACTTAACTAATGCAAGATAAGTCAATAATAGATGTACCTGAGATTTTGAGTATTAGGGGCTAGGTAAAGGATTGAACCTCACATGAGATGTGATGGACAAGGAGTTACTCACTTATAGTTTATTGTAATTCCAATAATGGATGTGCCTGAGGATGATCAATAAAATTATAAGAATTCAATCACCCACTAGAAATCCATCCAACTAGGATTTCCGTTTTCTACTTTGGAAGTGTAGGATTCGCTAAGTTAGTGGGAGGACCAATTTGATTAAAAGACCATAATCATTTTGGTTAATTATATGATACATTTACTAATTAATCTGGTTATTTTCTGCAGTTAATTTTTTGATAATAATGAGCACAGAACAACCACCACCATCCAATATTCTTGCAAGCATACTTGATCGCAATAGGTTGACAGGACCTAATCTATCTGATTGGCTAAGAAATTTGAAACATGTCCTGAACCTTGAACATATAGGATATGTACTAGACTCAAATGTTCCTGGTCCCTTACCTCTGTCACATGGTATTTTGCGGTCGCCTGGACGAACATTCACCAAAGTGGGAAAGAGTGAGGAGTCACCACTTTAATTTTGAGAGAAATTAAAGGAAACCATTTGTACAAAAAAAAAAGATAAATTAAAAGAAACCACTTCGAAAACAGAGATTCTAGGTTCGGGGTCCATATACGGGCGGGGAAGGTGTTAGGCACCCCGCCTCGTCCCTCTATGAGGGTAAACAGATTTAATATTATGCTCTTTACAAATTAAAATCAATAGTTAGGGGGGAGGGTTAGAATGATGATGTTAATCCCTTAGATAAAAGGGAATATTTGATTTTTCACTTTTTCGGGTCACCCAGATACATAAGTACATGAGACGACCCTTAGTGAGTTGGTATTGCGTAGCGGTTTTTTGTTTAGAGGGTTACTTTGCGTATTGTGCTATATTAGTTTGGATTTGAGAGAATCTGGGTAAAAACTTCTCCCGATCTCTAGGGGTAATCTGTTTAAAGTTTGAGTGAGGAATCTCGGATAAGAACTCTCATCCGATCTCCACATATTTATTAAAATTTTGATTGAGAATTGGATAAGAACTCTTCTCCGATCTCTTTAAGCATTTATTAAAATTTTGATTGAGAATCAGATAAGAACTCTCCTCCGCTCTCTTTAAATTTTTAATTTAGAGTTTTAATGAAGGATCTCGGATAAGAACTCTCCTCTGATCTCCACATATTTATTAAAATTTTGATTGAGAATCGGATAAGAACTCTCCTCCGATCTCTTTAAGCATTTATTAAAATTTTAGTTGAGAATCGGATAAGAACTCTCCTCCGATCTCTTTAAGTTTGTAATTTTAGAGTTTTAATGAAGGATCTCGGATAAGAACTCTCCTCCGATCTCCTGTTTTTGTTTGAATGAGGATCGGGTAAGAACTCTCCCCCGACCTCTTAGAATTTAATTACGATCGTATATCGTAAGAACCTTAGACTAAGGGTTCTGGCATCCGAAGACGCTGGGAACCCGAACAAGGCTTCTCTTAACCCATTGATACCTTATAACTAGGTAGGGGATACCAGACTGAATTTTTACCGATCTCCTTTGTGATCGCCTTACCAGTACCTTTTGATAGACAATGTTCGATCTCTTTCGTTTACTAGTCTGGGATCCGATCTTACCTCGATCCCCCACTATACCAGGCTATCTCCTGAGCTTGTTTAGTGGTTCGACTTCATAACTTTTCCTCCGATTTATTATCCAAACTTTTATTATTTTAAAGAAACTCTCGTGTTAAGATACAGCTACCAACATTTTATCAAACTACCTACACGTTACCCGTAACCAGAACACCTACATTTGAAGGTAATAAAGGCTAAGAACAAATAAATAACATGAACTGATGAACAAAAAGGTAAACTCAAGAGAATAACCACCTTCGTGGGGCTCTTTGACATAACATAAACTTGACGAAAATTACGAGCATGAAAACAAAAAAATTAAAAATGAGCACTTGATAAAGCAACGGTCTAGACGCTCACCTGTAGGGGGTTGAATCTATTGAACTAACTATGGAGTCACAAATATTGTAGAGCTGCGTGCTAATAGTCTGGGGACTAATGCTTGCCTTGAAATAAAGAATACCAAGTTATAACAGTAACCGGGTTGGAATGAGATTGAGCTTGGAAAATAAAAAGTGGATATAAAGATGATGAAGACAAAACTGAAACTGAGAGATGGTATCGCAGAGTAATGAACAAACTGAAAATGAAGAGTTTCAGTGTCCAACACTCCTTCAATGGAAATACTTTAGAAAACTGGTTTCTGAAGTTTTTCTATTTTGAAAGCTTAAAAATAGCAGAGTAGCAAGACTGAATCAAGTTTCAGAGCCTTTCCACTATAATCACCACCCCTTTTTTTCGTCCTCCCCTACAGTTTTTTCATGCAGGTATTTATAGGGAACGGGTGCTCCTAATGAAGGGTCAGGATTTCCCCTGAGGGAGATGGAAGGTTTGGATTTTAAAGGACATGATCTGATGCCTGAGAATTGAAGAGAATCAAAATGGACGGCTGAGATCCTATTCAGAATATTTGTCCTTTCTCTTTTCTAATCCAACGGCTCAAAATCTTCTTGTCAAGGGAGATCCGAGGGCCGGGAATAAAAGGCGCCGGTCTTGTCGTCTTCTCTTTGATCCAAGGGCTCCGGGCTTATTCTTACAAGTATGATCAATGGTGGAGATTGAGATGTACAGGACTGTCATGACATGTTCTGGCTCCTGTTAGCAATGTGGGCGATTCTGCAAATGAGGCATGCGGTGGAGATTTGATCTCGTCTGCAACGCTTTAACTACCTCGGCTCTGATTATGACGACAGTTATTGGAAGTTGTCTCATCCTCTCCTTGCTTTCCGATCTCCCACCCCTTCCGATCTTTCCATCATGACCTTTTCCGATTTCTCATACCGGGCCCTTCTCCCGATCTCTTTGATTCCAGAATCTTCCCCTCTATCCAAGCTGCTTCAGTCAAAGCATTTAATCCTTCGGTTACCGATGCATCTGCTTCGATTTCTGCTAGTAATAAATGCTCAGACTCCCTATATATGCCGCATTTCATTTCTCCTCTTTCCACTTTTCACTTCTCCTGTTCTAGCTTCTCTGGCAATAATCCCGGTCATGGCGACTGCTCTTAATCTTTTTTCGATTGTTTACTTTGTTCCTCGACTGAAAATCTACGATCCTGGTGATCGGAGAATCATGATAACCACCTCTGATGACAGTGAGAGAACCGGACTAATTTACCGATCTAGATCGAGAACATCGATCGTGTCGATCTCGAGTCGGTCGACCGATATAATCGGCGAACCGATTTCGGGCGAGAAGACTGCTAATTTCCCTTTCAAAATCAGTGACCGCCCTTTGAAGTTCATTTGGCTCCTCACCACATCAGGCATCCTGACTGCGGCTCAATTCTGGTCGATGACATCGACGATGACTCCTCTCATTTTCATGAGAGTCATAGTCACTCCATTTGAGCTGTATATCTATCCGATGCCTATGGCTGGCTTTCTGATCAGACACATCTTTTGATTCAACCACGAGACTAGGCTTTGACATAGGTCCTTACTAGGTAGAATGTACTGGCGATCTCTAGAGATCGCCCAAATGATGTAATCTGACCTTTAAAGGTTCTTAATGATGTAATCCGATCTCTTGAGATCGCCCAAATGATGTAATCTGATCTCTTGAGATCGCCCAAATGATGTAATCTGATCTTTCGAAAATGAAATGAAATTTTATTTTGACAGTTATCATTTTATTATTATTGCATTGGTTATTTTTCGATCTCTAATGTGTATATCCAATCTGATTCCTAACTGAATAGCCCTTAGCTGATCTGTAATTCTGAACATCTACCTTAATCCACCGATCTTTAACCAGTCGATCTCCCCTTATTTATTTATGGAGTTTCTAGAATGTTCTTGCGACGTGTCAGAAAAGTGGGCGAATTTCGCTAACCGATGCGCCGCTTGGGACACTGTGAGCATTGAATGCTCAGACGGGTATAAATAGGGGAAGGGTCAGTCAGTTGCTCCTTTATGTTATTTTCAGCACTCCGCGAGCGATTCCAAAATTCTCTCGTTTCTTCAAGTTCTTCCGACACCGATCACACTCTGGTAAGGGTTTTGATCCTTCTCTTAGTTAAACTTCTTCCATTTCTTTCAAAATGAGCGGTGCCGAGGGTCAGAGAGCGGCGAGCCCTCCCTTCCGTCCATGTCTCATGGTCATCGAATGAAGTTGAAGTGGTCGGACCAAATGGGCGATCCGAACCTCTCACGACTTCTGCTTTAGTTCGTGGTCGAGCAATTCAATCAAGACAGACATCTTCCTCTGGTAGAGAAAATCTCCCTGTGGATGAGTTGCCATCGGTCTTCTAGGAAACCGATCTGCAATCCATTAGTCAAGAATATAACCTTCGAACCGATTCCTTTGAGCTTATTAGATGCCATGGCGATCTCAGAGCCGATCACTCTTTCGAGGAAAATGATGCGATCATGGTGTACGAAGAGCAATTAAAAGCCGGGCTTCAGTTTTTCCTTGACGACTTCTTCAAGGACGTCCTGAAATTTCACCATGTCTCGATGGCCCAAGTACATCCGAACTCATGGCGGATCCTGGTAGCCTCCAGAGGCCTCTGCCAAGCTAAGGGACTCGATCCTACAGCGAAGGTGTTCGCTGAGCTGCATAGGCTTACTCGTCAAAAGAACGATAAGTACTGGTTCTTTCAAGCTAAATTGCACTGTGGGCTCTTTACTGATCTGCCCTCCTCACTGAAGAACTAGAAAAATCGCTTCTTCATGTTGAGGAGCAAGATTCTGAACGGTTTCGAAGGTTTCCCCCGAAGCTGGCAATATCTGGTCCCGCCACTTTGGAAGCATGTCGCCCTGAGTAAGGATGAAGGCGCAATGGTAATGGAGCTAAAGGATCAGGCGGCCACTCAGAAGTTCTCCTGTTTAGATGCGGTGATGGCCGAACTACACCATTGGATGATGCGGCTGGTTACCGACGAAGAACGCAGGCTTCAGCTCTCTAACCTCGACCCTGGTACTTTCTACATCTCTGATCTCTGGGCCTTAGTGAACTCACTGACTTTTCTTTGTGCAGGTATGGCAGGCAGCGAGGCTTCCAAAGAGAGCCGAAAGCGTAAGAGGGAGGTCTCCAAGAAAGTGTGGGAGATGAAGCGCGCCGAGGCCTCACAGACGCTGAGGCATGATTCAGGAGAGGTGCTGGGAGGCTTGTTCCGACCCTCGGGACTGTCGATCCCTGAAATAGAAGTAGTTCGATCTCCTCCTCGACAAGAAGAACCACCGCCTCCATCTGCTCCTTCTAGTGCAGAAGGTGGTCCTTCCCAACCTACTACGAGGACCATTTCCCGCGGTGCCCAGGTCCTCATTCATTCCTTAGAGAAGAACCGATCTGTACGGGAGAATCCGGGTTTGGCAAAGGTTCTGGGAGCTTCCATATACCTCCAGGAGGATCGGCACAGGCTAACCCAGGGCAGCATCGATGATCTCCTGGCCCAGACGATGAGCTTGAGTATGGAGAGCTTGGTGAACCAGCATATCATCAGGGAAAAGGCTCATCATTTGAGGCAGGAGATCCTGAAAGCGGTCCAGGATGCAGCTTCCGACCGAGCCCAACTTTCATCCGCCCAGGACTATATAGTTGAAATTGAGGGGCGGATGAAATCCTATGAGGATAAATTGGCCGAGTAGGCTCATGATCTTGAAGAAGCTCGGGCGCTCCGAGCTGTTGATGTTGCTCGCCTCACTAAAGAACTTAGAGTGAAAGAAGAAGAGGCAGTGACAAGGGAGGTCGGTGCTTACGTGAACGCCCACGGGGACCTTTTGGCCGAGCTCAGGAGGCATTATCCTGAGGAGGACTTTTCTTGGATGGTGGATCTGGCTCCCCAAGACGAAGAGGAGAGCGAGGAGGAAGCTGAGGGAGATAAAGGGGGTGAGCGAAATGTAGAACAGGCTGGGGGTGATCCTCCAGCCGAATGACTTGTATTTTTTACTTTGAAATGAAATGAAATTCTCTCTTTTGTTCAATGACTTGATGAGATCGGAAAGTATCTAAGTTGTAAAAGCGCCTGATTGTTTGAACATGTTAGAACATCAAACTTGAAAGCGATTATTAATCTATGTATGAGAGGTCAGAAAAACATTGTAAGCATGAGATCGGCCTAAGCCGAGAACAAACACTGAACGAAACTTAAGATTATTAAAATTGGAAACCTGATTTGAACACTTAGGATAGGAAGCACCATTAAGCCGGATTGAAATCTTAACTTTATTAAATGATTATCTATAATATTTATAAAAGGGAGATCAGAAATAAGACTGGATGGCACGAAGACCTAATGTTGGTTTGATTTCGTTTGATGAGAGATCGAAAATGTGATTGACTGGCAAGGAGACTTGATAATTGGTTTGAGAGATTGGTAATGAATTGAAAGACATAGAGACTTGGTGTTGGGGATCGATTTTAAAGTCTATTGATTTCGGGAATCGGCCAAAATATGGTGTCGACAACCTCCAGAGGCCACTCAAGAGGAACATGAAACTTTGAACAAGTGAAAGGAGCATGATATGAGAGCCAAGTGTTACATGCTTGCTTCTATGAGTAATGAGTTACATAAGCAGCATGAGAACATGCAGAATGCGAGTGACATCCTCCTTCACCTATAAGAGTTGTATGGTGAGCACAGCAAGAATGCTAGGTATGAGATATCTAGGCAGCTGTTTTGCATGAGGATGTCTGAGGGACAGAACATTGGGGATCATATCCACAAGATGATTCGGCTAATTGAACAGCTGGAACATCTTGACTTTAACATGGATTTCCAACTGCAGACGGATTTGATCTTTCAGTCCCTTTCTGAGTCATTTGGGAATTTTGTGACAAATTTTCATATGACTAAACAGGAATGCACCTTGGTTGGTTTACTCAACATGCTGTTTATTGCCCAAAAGAAAATGCCAGGCAATAAAGGAAAAGAGGTAGCTTTGATTGCATCTTCTTCTGCTGGAAAGTCCAACAAGAAGAAGGGCAATAAGAAAAAGAAACCTCAGATTCCTGGTCCTTCCAAGAAAATAGCTAAACAGAAAGGGAAGACTAAAGCTGATGAAGTCAAAGGAAAGTGTTTCCACAGCCAGCAGGATGGGCACTGGAAAAGGAACTGCCTAAGGTATCTTGCTTCTCTGAAGGACAAGAAGGATACACCTTCGGAAGATATGTCCATATCTTGTTATTTAGATTCTGATGATATTCATAGTTCATCTACAGCTTGGGTTTTAGATACTGATGCCAGTTCTCACATTTCTTATGATATGCAGGAACTAGCAAATAGTAGCAGCTTGCGTTCTCGAGATGTTAGACTCCGGATTGGCGATGGCTCAACTGTTGAAGCTTTAGCCATAGGATCTAAATCTTTTTACATGTTTGGACATGTTTTGTGTTTGGATAATATTTTATATGTACCTGATGCTTTTAAGAACATCATTTCTATATCTAGTTTGACTAGAAATGGCTATAAATTTCAGTTTACAGATGATGTTTATAATATTTATTTTGGAAATAAATATTTTGGTTCGAGTTATATGAATGATGGTCTTTATTATTTGGATAATAATGACAAACACAAAATAAATGCAAGTGATCTAAGTGAATGTAATGCCATGGTGAAAATCAACTCAAGTTCAAAATATATTTCGCACTTAAGGTTAGGTCATATTGCAGAAGATAGGATTGCAAAACTGGAGAAAATAGGGATTCTATCCTCATTGGGTTCTGAAACTACTCCAACCTGTGAATCCTGCCTTCAGGGCAAAATGACTAGATCGCCCTTTGTAGGACAAGGGCTAAGAGCTAAAAATATTTTGGAGCTAATACATAGTGATGTATGTGGTCCATTTAAAGAAATGGCTAGAGGTGGTTTTCATTACTTTATTACCTTTACTGATGATAAATCAAGGTTTGGGTATTTGTATTTGATGAAATACAAACATGAATCCTTTGAAAAGTCTAAAGAATTTAAATCTGAAGTAGAAAATCAAACAGGAAAGAGTATTAAAGCTCTTCTATCAGATCGTGGAGGTGAATACTTGAGTACTGAATTTGATGAATACTTGAGAGAGCACGGCATTGTTTCCCAGCTGACTCCTCCAGAAACACCACAGCTGAATGGTGTATCTGAAAGGAGAAATTGTACCCTATTGGATATGGTACGTAGTATGATGAGCTATACTAATATGCCAATTTCCTTTTGGGGATTTGCATTAGAATCACTTGCATATGAATAGGATTCCATCAAATCGATCTTCCACACCTTATGAGATATGGCATGGAAGAAAACCAAGTCTTAAGCATGTTAAGATTTGGGGTTGTCCAGCTTATATAAAAAAGCTGAACACTGATAAATTGAAAACCGGATCAGAAAAGGGTCGATTTGTTAGATATCCAAAAGATAGTTTTGGATATTATTTTTATTTGCCTGCACCACAAAAGGTTGTGGTAAGTAGAGATGCCACATTTTTTGAATAAAAGTTTGTTCAAGAAGGAGGCAAAGGAAGGCAAATAGAGTTAGAATTAGAGAATTCTGACCAACCAACAGATCAGATGGATATAGATCCATCTAGTCAACCTATACCTATTGATGAAACATCTACAGTTGTTCCTCGTAGATCAACCAGGGTATCTCACTCACCAGTGAGATATGGTTTCCTTCATGAAGAAGAACAAGAGTTGTCTACTCATGAAGAAGTAGATCATGGAGATGATCCACTTACCTATGAAGAAGCTATATCAGATATAGACTCTTCAAAATGGATTGATGCTATGAAATCCGAGATTGATTCCATGTATAAGAATCAAGTTTGAGATCTTGTTGACCCACCTAAAGGTATTGTACCTATAAGGAACAAATGGATTTTCAAGAAGAAAATTGGTTCTAATGGAAAGGTAAAGATCTATAAAGCAAGGCTAATAGCGAAAGGGTTTCGCCAGAGGCAAAGAATCGACTATGAGGAGACTTTTTCGCCTGTTGCCATACTTAAATCAATTAGGATTCTATTAGCAATAGCTGCATACTATGATTATGAGATTTGGCAGATGGATGTCAAAACAGCTTTTCTCAATGGATACATTGAAGAAAACATTTTCATGAAAACAACCTAGGGGTTTTGAATCCCAAGATGGTTCCAAAGTATGCAAGCTAAAGCGATCCATTTATGGGTTGAAGCAAGCTTCAAGGAGTTAGAACATCCATTTTGATAAAGCCATTAAGTCATTTGGTTTTATAAAAAATGAGGATGAGCCATGTGTATATAAGAAGGTTAGTGATAGTGCTATCACTTTCCTTGTCTTATATGTGGATGATATTCTGTTGATGGGTAATGACACAGGTATGTTGACAACTGTAAAGGTATGGTTGTCAAATACATTCTCCATGAAAGACTTAGGGGAGGCAACCTATATTCTTGGGATTCACATCTATAGAGATAGAGCGAAAAGAATAATAGGTTTATCCCAAAGTCTATACTTGGAAAATGTGTTAAAGAGGTTTAACATGCTTGATTCCAAGAGAGGATTGTTACCAGTGAGACATGGTATCCACCTTTCTAAAGAGATGTCTCTAAAGACACTTGAAGAAAGAGATAAAATGGCCAGGATTCCATATGCTTCGGCTATTGGAAGTTTGATGTATGCAATGTTGTGTGCTAGGCCAGATATCGCATATGCTGTTAGTTTGACTAGCAGGAATCAATCTAATCCAAGTTTGGAACACATGATAGCTGTCAAGAATATCCTTAAGTACTTGAGAATAACTAAGGATTTATTCTTGATTTATGGAGGTGGAGACTTACAATTGGATGGTTATATTGATTCTAATTTCCAATCAGATATCGATGATAGAAAGTCTACTTCTGGATATGTGTTCATTTGTAATGGAGGTGCAGTCAGTTGGAAGAGTTCCAAACAGAGTACGACTGTAGATTCCACTACTGAGGCTGAGTATATTGCTGCATCAGATGCTGCAAAGGAAGCCGATTGGATAAAAAAGTTCGTGACAGAACTTGTAGTAGTTCCTTCCATTGAGTCAGTAATTCTACTTCACTGTGACAACAATGGAGCAGTCATACAGGTTAAGGAAACTCGGTCTCACCAGAAATCCAAACACATAGAAAGGCGCTACCACATTATCAGAGAAATAGTTGGGTGAGGCGATGTAGCCATGCAGAAAATAGCATCAGCTAAAAATCCAGCTGATCCATTCACTAAGCCTATGTCACAAACTCAGCTAGACCGACATCTTAAGAAGATGGGTCTAAGATATTGTAATGAATGTCTCTAGTGCTAGTGGGAGATTATTAGTAGTATGCCCTAGAGCATATCATTTAGTAAGTATCTTGTACATGTTTTATTAATAAAAGGCATTTTCGCTTTTCCGTTTACATAATATATTTATGTGTAATAGAAAAGGTCCATTGATATTTTATTAGAAATTCTATTCATAAGTTGTTAAGAATATGAGTGACAGTATTTCTAGCACAAAGTATCATAAATTGGTTCATAATCGAGGATACTTCATAATAAGGATATGACTTATCCTGAAAGATTGTAATCATATTTGTTCCCAAGTTATTTATATGAGATGTAAATAAGATGGAATGGTGAATCTCATGCCATATAACAAAGATGATAGGCACTTATACATAATAAGTAGGCCAAACTAGTGATATTTATGACAAGCACATAGAGTTTACTCTTGTCAATGTATTATCATAAATAATATTAGTGCATATAATCTTTAGACCTAAGATAGCACTTTATCTTGTATATAGGTGGTTTGAGTTTGATACTGCTTTTATACTTGTATTGTGTATGGGTATATGGGCCTGTGTTGGCTCCTACTAGTTATATATGGAGGTCGGTATTGATCAAGATGGAATCTGTTACCCTAAGTAAATAGGGATAAAATCCTATGTTCATTTAATTGTTCTTGATGTTTCAAGTTCCTGGCCAGGACAGATAGATTTAATCCAAAAAGAGTTTCTAATGAGAAAATCTTTTTTATCAAGAACTGGAATTAAAAGAGAACATAATATTCATAGCAAATGGGATTTGACATAAACCATGACTCCAGCTCGAATTGGGTTTTGGTAACAGAGAGATTCTAGTGCATGGTAATATATGATTATAGGTTCATTTAAGATAAACCTTATTACTAATTGAGTGGCCATGACATGCTATGCTAGGTATTAACCATGGTCTATGAGGTGCATAAAATGATTTAGAGAAATCATTTATGGTAAGAAAGAGTTTTGATAATATTAAAAGTTGATATCATGTCTCATTGCCAATTAGTGATGAGCCTAGTAAGTCACACACATAGACAAGTAATCACTAAATTAAATATGATTTAATTAATTAATTAAAGAGTTTAATTGATTAATTAAATATGTTTGATTTGCAATTAGATTGCAAAGTCCCTAGCATGGCTTAAAACCAAATCTAGGTTAATGGATGTATAATATAAGTTAAATTTATACTTAAAGTGTTTAAATATGAATTTAATTATGAGAAATTAATTAATAGAGATTAATTAATTAATTTATATTTGATATAAATTGATTAGAAGAAGAGAAATAATTATTTTGGGTTGAGAACTCAAAATTAAGATACAAGGGTATTTTGATCATTTCACAAGATGACATGTGGCACCATGAGATGGTGACACATGGCACTACATATAAGCTTGCCATATGTCTTTTAATCATGTAAAATGATCAAAGTCAAGATTAAATATAGGTTTGACACTTGGCACAATATGATTGGGCCAATTAAACCTAGAGCCAATCAGAAGGTGATATGTGGCAAGGGTTTTAAGTGGTGACCTAACTATATAAGGGAAAGGATGAAAAGAAAAAAAATACAAGCTGTTCATTCTCTCTTTGGTGCCGCCACCCTTGCCTTGCTCTCCCTCTCATCTTTTTCATCTCTCATCAATTTAAAGAGATTTGCCAACAATCTCTTGAATTAAAAATACTA